>NC_052149.1:59003442-59273442 GCF_902713615.1 Scyliorhinus canicula
TGCCGGTCCCGCCGGCGTGAATCAAAACACCTACCTTACCGGCGGGACCAGGTGGTACGGGCGGGCTCCGGAGTCCTGGGAGGGGGGGGCACGGGACGATCTGGCCCCGGGGGGTGCCCCCACGGTGGCCTGGCCCGCGATTGGGGCCCACTGATCAGCAGGTGGGCCTGTGCCGTGGGGGCACTCTTTTCCTTCTGCATTCGCCATAGTCTTCATGATGGCGTACGCGGAAGTGACCCCCTCCCCTGCGCATGCGCGGGGATGATGTCAGCAGCCACTGACGCTGCGGCGCATGTGCGGACTTCCGCCGGCCGGCGAAGTCCCTTCGGCCCCAGCTGGCGTGGCGCCAAAGGCCGTTCCCGCCGGCCGACGGGGCGCCAACCACTCCAGCGCGGGCCTGGCCCCTCAAGGTTAGGGCTTGGCCCATAAAGGTGCGGAGACTTACGCACCTTTGGGGAGGCCCGACGCCAGAGTGGTTCACACTATTCCATCCTGCCAGGACCCCCCGCCGGGTAGGGGAAAATCCCGCCCATGGTCTTTTGAGTCAGGGTTCCAGTTTGCGAACTTCCCATCCAGTTATAACATCACCTTAGATCGTGACATATTCCAATGGAAAATAAAAGTCAACCCCATTGCTGAGGGATTAGAGTTTTATATATAGGTAGGACTGGTAAAGATGGCAGATTTGCTTTCCTGAAGGACACTATTAATGATACTAGCTTTACATTCAGGAGTTACTTCTTTCCTTTATTCTTTCACTGGATGTTGGCAGAACTGGCAAGGCCAGCATTTGTTGTCAATCTCTAATTGCCCTTGAGTGAATGACTCACTCAGCTACAGTAGCCACCTGGATTGACTACTTCCCGACTTTAAAATGAAGGTCCGCTAAGAATGCAGGGAGAAATGGCCAAACGCAGGAAAATAAGCAGGTGCAAAATCTCCTGTGTATTAGAACTTGCAGAAACCCAGACAGCACTGATACTAACAACCATCTACATATTGATGAGTGCTCCCCGGGAACAATTGGAAACATTTAAGATAATCGAGGCCAAGCCAGACTCCTCGGCGCCAGCGGGAGCCAACACAAAGGAAGGCCAACGGACATATAGGAACCGCCCAGCGATCAGGGAACAGCCCCAGTATTGGGTAAATCAAATCAATTGATAGGAACATGGTCCAATCAATTGGAACCAGGTACGGGGTCCGCCCACAAGGGCGCGAAGCTCCTGGGGACTATAAAATAGAGTCCCCAAGTTCAGTTCGATCTTCTTGGCACTTGGCTCTCAGCGAGGAGAGACCAGCCTATTAGCTTCTTGGCAGCTCTCAAAGAACTCGACCGTGACTCTCAACTCGGAGAGACTTGCCTAGCAGCTGCACCAACCAAGTAAGTGTCCAGTCAACGCACGCTATGAGATAGGTGCTCCTAACCCTTAGTCCATACCAGCTGGAAGCCTGCAGACTCAGAGACCAACGAAAGGCCATTTGTTGCCCTGACCTGGTGGGCCAGTTTCCAAAGCTAAGTATTGGCCTTTTAGTGTTAGAAATAGTCTAGTGAGTAGTATTTTATGCATGAGTAGCGATTGACTGTGTATATAATAAATGTGTTTTGATTTGAACCTTACTAACTGGTGTATTGAGTTATTGATCAGCACTTGAACTTGAACCTTGTGGTGGTATCATAAAGATACCTGGCGACTCTAGAGAAAAGGTTATAAAACAGAGCAATTAAGTGTAAAGCACAATTAGCAACAGTACTTAGAGGAACGTTAAGAGTCAATCATATTGCTGTGGGTCTGGAGTCAGATTTTGGTCAGACTGTGTAAAGATGGCAGATTTCTTTCCGGAAAAGACATTAGTGAACCAGATGGTTTTTTTACACCAATCGATGGCGGTCATGGTCACCATTACTGAGACTAGCTTCAAATTTTTAAATTCACATTAAAGACCCCATTTACCCTGTTAAAATTGAATTCATGTTGATAAATCATTAGTCCAGGCCTCAAGAGTACTAGTCCAGCAATATAACCGACGACTATGCTACCATATCCCTGTATGGAATAACCAGCTGAATGTGGAAGACAGCATGGCAAATTTCCAATGACTCTGAAGTCACTGGTTTAAGAAAAACTTTCTATGTGGCAATATGAAAGCCATAACGGCCTGGGCAGGGCAGTGATATTATCATTTGTATCAAGGTAATATACCAATATGCTTAGTT
Organism: Scyliorhinus canicula; assembly: GCF_902713615.1. Taxonomy (NCBI): domain Eukaryota; kingdom Metazoa; phylum Chordata; class Chondrichthyes; order Carcharhiniformes; family Scyliorhinidae; genus Scyliorhinus; species Scyliorhinus canicula. Next base: position 59,005,661 of record NC_052149.1, read on the forward strand.
GGTAAATAATCTTTTTTTAAATGTGGGCTTCACTGGCTAGGCCAGGATTTATTGCCCATTCAAAATTGCCCTTGAGAAGATGGTGGTGAGCCTCCTTCTTGAACCGCTGCAGTCCATGTGGTGTAGGTACACCCACAGTGCTGTTAGTGAGGGAGTTCCATGATATTGACCCAGCGGCAGTGAAGAATCTGCAATATATTTCCAAGTCAGGATCTTGAGTGACGAGGAGGAGAACTTCCAGGTGGTGGTGTTTCCATATCCCTGTCTGGAGGAACCATAGTGAAGCCTGTGTAATTCAAGATCTAATGTTTCCATATCTTGATCAGACATTTCCTGAGGATAATACTATCCTTTGGCTTTTCTTTTCAGCTTTAAAGCTTCTGGGAATGCACAATAGTAAACGTAAAGAAACATGAAAAGTTTCATCGTACTTTTGCATTTTCACTCCTATGTCCTCAAATATTTTGAATCCAATGAAATTGTATTACTGATAACTTACTATTTGCTTTGTCAATGCTTTTCTCCCAAAGAGTTTTTGCTTTACGTTTCTCACAGATTCTTGCTTTAAGCTCCCCATTTTTCTGTTTCTATTTTTTGTTCCTGTGGTTGCTATTGTGCATTTCCCTGCAAAGAAATGGCCATAAAGAGAAGTCAATGCATAGTGTTATCCTCAGGAAATGTCTGATCAAGATATGGGGAACATGAGATTTTGAATAAAATAGGTTTCACAATATAATCATCTTTACTTTTATATTTCCTCTTCTGCAATTTGTCTCATGCTGCTTATGTTGTTTCTCTTCTCCATTACTTAACATTTTACATGTTCTTCCTCCTACCATGACAACACACAGAATAGCCGCATATACCAGCCAATTAAATAGGTGAAACATACAAGCAGTTTTCATGTTCCCCAAAGACACTGCTGCTTGTCCGCCCATTCTACCAGCTTATCTATTTCCTTTTGAAGGTCTACCTTATGCTCTATGATATTCCAAATTTTGCATGATCTGAAAATTTTGAAATTCTGCCTTAGACACAAAGGGTAAGGTCTAGTCCATTAATATATCTCAAGGCGACAAGAAAAGAGTGGGGAATTCCATTACAAACCTTCCTCTATCCTGAAAAACATCCATTAACCATGCAAGGAAGGCAGAAATGACTCCCCTATTTTCTCACTACATTTTTGACCGTAACAGCACTTTTCTTGTAAGTTAGAGAGGTTATGCTTTGCCAATTCTGTAGGAATTCCACTATTTATGTTTCCAGGTTTCAAAGAATTAGTCAGACAGGGTTTCTTAGGTTAACTGAATAGGAAGATAAGTTTACTGAAACAATTGCCCAAACTAAAAAAGCTCTAGGTAAACCGCAATCACCATTCATATGTTGCATACATTTTGCTGGGTCTCACAAATAAGAACGTGCCAGTATAAATGTCAGAGTAAGATGAGGGCTGAGGGCCGGATTCTCTAAAATCGTAGCTAAGTGTTGACGCCGGCGTAAGCACCGGAGTGTTTCACACTGGTGTCAATGAGCCTCCTGGCCCAGTGATTCCGTGGCAAGGGGGCCAGCATGGCGTTGGAGTGCTGCACACAACGCCGATACGCGGCCCTGCACTGCCGTCCGCGGGTCCGCGCAAGCGCACAGTGGCCGACCCACTCTGTGGCTCCGCCATGTTGCACGGGCCCGGCCCGGAAGAAGGTAGGCCCCCCCCACTCCAGAACACGCGCACCGGCCGATTGGTGGCCCCCAATCATGTGCCTGGCCGTCATGGAGGCCCGCCCCCGAAGCCTGAACCCCCCCCCCCCCCGCCTCCCCACCAGGATGGCCACCGCAGCCGCGAGTTGAGCTCCCGCCAGGTGGAACTATGTTAGAACCACGGCAGCAGAAACTAGGCTGGTCGACCACAAAGAATCGCTGCGGGGGCCTCTTTAATCGGTCCCCAACCGGCGCCGCATCGACTGTCGCCGGTGAATCGCATCCCAGCGTCACGGGCCATCTCGGCGTCATCTCCAATTCTCCGAGCTGGCGTGGTCAGCACGGTAGCACAAGTGGATAGCACTGTGACTTCACAGCGCCATGGTCCCAGGTTCGATTCCCAGCTGAATCACTGTCTGTGCGGAGTCTGCATGTTCTCCCCATGTCTGCATGGGTTTCCTCCGGGTGCTCCGGTTTCCTCCCACAGTCCAAACATGTGCAGGTTAGGTGGATTGGCCATGATAAAAATTGCCCTTAGTGACCAAAATGGTTAGAAGGGGTTAATGGGTTGCAGGGATATGGTGGAAGTGACAGCTTAAGTGGGTCGGTGCCGACTCGATGGGCTGAATAGCCTCCTTCTGCACTGTATGTTCTATGTATGTTGTTTTCTCCCTCCTGCTTGGTAACAAATCCTTAAAGTGCCTTGCTGGCTTTACATTCCAGAGAAATTCTGTTAATTCATGTCTACTGCAATTATTGTTTCAGAACAAGTAATTTCACTTTGATATCTCATCTCAGAAATGTTTGAACAGCCACCGGATGATGTGAAGCCAACATGAGGTGTGGGTTTTACACTCCCCAGAGGGTTAAATGTGTGTATCTTCATCCCACTTGGTAGAATGCAAAATTGGGTATTGCAGCCGTCCAAATAATTTTCCGTTGTATTTAGAGGGTCCCTGTCTTTTTACAACCCAGCCAGTAAAAAAAAGAAACATTAGACTGTATGAGCAGAATTCAATCAAAACATTTCTAAGTGTCATTTTCTGCGAGTTTGGCAGCATGTTTCACATCAGCTTTTTGTGTGAAATCCACATTAGTATTTACCAACATCTGATTATTTTTGGGGCCTTGGGGAGTTTCTCCCCTTTCTAGCCCACACTTTGAAATGTTTTCAACATTGGGGAGCCCGCCAGCGAGACCGGCTCCTCAGAGATCATGCCGCCATTTTCAAAAGGTGCTCCACCCATGGACAATGTCACCCCCCCCCCCCCCCCACCCCCCTCCCCCGCACCCCAAGTAAGAACACCCCGCTATGGGGTTGCTGAGGAGCCCTCTCTTTTCCTCAACCCCCTTTTGCCCCTCCTCCCTTTCAGGACTCCCCCCAGCCTTCACCAGCCCAAACTTTATTAGGCTCCTTCATACCCGTCTTTCAGCACTACCAACCTTCATACCCTTTCATGGCATGGCCCCCCTCAGGCCCTGGCCCTTAGCACTGGCACCCTGGTACTGTACCCTGGCACCCTGTCAGTGCCCCTGTCAGCCTGGCAGTGTCACAGGGGCACCCTGGCAGTGCCAAGGGGCAGTGCCAAGGTGTCAAGCTGGCAGTGCCAAAGTGCCCAGTTGCCAAGGGGAGTGCCAAGGTGCCATCCTGCCCTGTCTCCAACCATGCAGGCATCTTCAATTGCCTGGGAGACCCCACAGTGCCGTTACACCTGATCCACATTTGCGTGGGCCAATACTAAATGGCACCTTGGTGAGGTCTCCCAAACAAGACTGTTAGGTCCTGGGCATCAGGAGAATCTTAACAGCTCATTTAAATATGCTGATTTGGATCTCTCCCAGTGAGAACGAGATCCAGATCGCGACATCTTGCGAGGTTTCGTTGAACCTCACAAGATGTTTTGAGCAGCGCGAATGTCGTGAGAGGCCAACAGGCTCGTCTTGACACCAAGTCAGATGGGAAGGCTGTTAAATCATGCTCTAGATCTTTAAAAATCGCTTCCTCATAACACATGCCACTCAGCCAATTTCTATTGCAACTGCCCCTTTCATTCCATGAGCTATTCCACTTTTCTCACAAGCATGTTGTGGAGCACTTTGACAAATGCCTTCTCGAATTTCTGTACACTACCTATAAAGCATTCCCTCATCAATTTTACCTGTTACTTCATAAAAAAAACTCCAGCAAGTTAGTTAAACACAAATTGCCCTTAGCAAATCTCTGTTGGAGTTCTTTAATTAATCTGCATTTATCCAAACAAATGTTGTCCAGCTTCTGTTTTAAATCACTGAAAAAGGAATGGGTTGTACAGTTTCGAGAGTATGGCAAAATGGGCGGCATGGTAGCACAGTGGTTAGCACTATTGCTTCACAGCGCCAGGGTCCCAGGTTCGATTCCTGGCATGGGTCACTGTCTGTGCGGAGTCTGCACATTCTCCCCATGCCTGCGAGGGTTTCCTCCGGGTGCTCCGGTTTCTTCCCACAATCCAAAGACGTGCTTGTGACGTGAAGTGGACATTCTGAATTCTCCCTCAGTGTACCCAAACTGGCGCCAGAGTGTGGCGATTAGGGGATTTTCATAGCAGTGTTAATGTAAGCCTACTTGTGACACTAATAAAGATTATTATTATTACAAATTACCAGTTAATGTGAAAATTGTGAAAAACATCTTGATTCTAATGTGGTGAGAACATAAAGGGGAAAGATACATGTTAGTGTGTTAGAGATACATAGATACGTAGAACATACAGTGCAGAAGGAGGCCATTCGGCCCATCGAGTCTGCACCGACCCACTGAAGCCCACACTTCCACTCGATCCCCGTAACCCAATAACCCCTCCTAACGTTTTTTGCACACTAAGGGACATTTAGCATGGCCAATCCACCCAAGCCACACAAAAAAAGTTCAGTGGAACACCAAAACCAATAGTATTGACAAAATAGGGAGTCGTAAAAAAATCAGAAAGCAAGAGAGAGTTAGGAAATGCTCGCTTCTGTGAGGGTCAGTGTCAGTATTTTCCAGAAAGTACAACTGAACCACTGACTATGAATTTCACTTTCAAAACATAAGGTAACGTGGATTCAGAGTAAATAATATAACTAGGTCTAAGTTTCTCACAGTGCAGATTGGAGACAATGAAAGAAGAAAGAAAAGTATTTAGTTCTGAAATTGATTAAAATGATGAGCAACGACAAACCAGTGTCGTTCTTACTGGTTTCAGTAGGAAGGCTGACAGAAAGTAGGCAACACATCCCTTACTCGGGACATGCAGGTACACAAACCACCATGGATGGTAGGAAAGCATTTCCACCATCATTAGCAAAAAGGTTGTGGTCGGAAGAGCCTGAGACAGTGGTTACGGCAGCCACATCTAGTGTCCAGCAACAACAAATGTTCCGTCAACAACAGCTCTCATTATATCATTAGGAAAAGCAGACAGCTCTGTGGCATTCCCTGTGTTGGCAACATCACATTATATATATAAAACGGTACATGTTTTTTTGATTGCAGCATCATTATGTGTAGCCGGGCGTGCGAAGAATTACATGAGACAGTTGAGGCTTGGAAGCAAATGGCACCACAATGAAGCAGGGCAAGGCAGATTGTGCACACTGTGGGGTATCTGAATATTTAGAGAGCAGAGGTCACATGTATAGAAGACTGGTGTAAAACTAAATTGTTTGTTGCACAAATGTTTTAACTCAAATTTTTGAATCTTTGAGACTGCTGGGATGGGAGTACAACTAGAAAGAATTTGAAAATTTGTTGTCACAGTGCACTCAAGATTAATGCTGAATTCAATGGGTCAATATTTTTATATGAAAAATAAATAAACCTACATATTCAACTGGTTGGCTAGATAGGACAGGGATAAAATATTTATTTTGTTGATTGCTATAAGTTGATTTGTGCTGTTATTTTAATGGCTTGACATGTGTATTTACCCTGATCTCTGATTTTAAAAGTGTCGGAATGTTCCGTGCTCATTTATTCCAACACTTTACACTTTGTAGTGCTCTGCTGTTGCACTTGATTTTATTTTTAATTATATCATTTCTGTCCCTGCATTTAGTTGTAAGTGTAATGTATCACATTACTGAAAGCCACATTTTCATCTCAACCACCTCATTTTGACTTTGGATGCTTGGTGACCATTTAGAATCCCTTTAGCTTTTCTCACGCCATTACGAGATGACCCTCAAGCATGCTTGTGTTTCAAATCACTGGAAACGGAAAGGGTTTCACAGTTTCAAGATTTCCACTATATGTCATTTATATGTTGTGCGCTCATTGACACATGTACGTTTTGGGAAACAGGTGGTAATTTGCGCAACTATACAAAGCGGTCACGATTCAACAATGCTATTGGGCTGGCAGGAAAAAGAAGCACCTAATAGGAAGGAGTGTTGTTTTAACAATGGGGATCCTCCCATTGTTTGAAGCCCCCACCTCACCTTGAATAACATAAATCTTAAAATTTGTGAGCCACTGGGATCGGTTCTTGGATTGGAGTAGGTTGGGGTGACATGAAAAGAATTGGGACAAAGGAGATTAACTGCTGTTGTGTGGGGGGATTTAGGTCAATATGTGTGGGGAAAGGGAAAGGCTGGAGTGTACAACAGACAGTTTAAAAGTGAAGGTAAGCACTAACTGCATCGGTAATGAAAAGCTAAAAAGGTTGTAGACAGGGAGACAGCAAAAGAAATTATAACATGAGATGATAATACAATACACATTTAATCAATGTTATCCCACTGGCTGACTCATTGCCCCCAAAAAAATCATAGCAAATTTGATATATGATACTGTACTTACAAGCTAGTTGCAGTGCAGTATGAAAGGAAATCCCTCAGGCCCTTCCAATGTGTACATCCTGTTTCTGTCAGTGTAGTTTGGCAATGTTGTAAGACTATGGTCAGCTGTCATCAACAGCTTACTACTCACATTGGCCACAGTAAAATGAAAGGTGCCCCCGTGTGTATAGTCACACCTCATCCATTTGCTTGGGCGATGACTGTCTGTCATTTCAAATCTATTTCATTCTGTCATAAAAGTGTGAAATATTTCTTAGACCTAGGTTCAGACAAATCCACAGTTGCTTTATTTGTCCTCCTGAATGGCTGTTTTGAGTAATTTTGGCAAAACAACTCCTTTTGGCATGGCATATTTTATAAAATCTGAAGAAAACAATAGTTATAACCACATTTCTGAAAATATTTTCTTTGCACAATGTAATTTTTTTTTAAACTTATTGTACCATTTGGTCCTTTCAACATTACTGTGGTTAATAGAAAGCTCCCGGTTACAACTAACCCTTACAAAGCTCTTTATTAACTTCATTGAACTATTTAGAATTACATTCAAAATTATTGACATTCAAAACTAAAATCACTTATGTATTCTTGATCATTCCATATTTTCTTTTCTGAAGGTTCTGATTCTTGCTGGAGTTTAATTCCATGGTTATCTGCTCTTTGCCCATTCATCCTGTGTGAGGCTGAAACAATGAATGGTGACATGCTGCTGAATAAAGGATAGCATCAATCAGAGTCCAATCCCAACCCAGGGTCCACCCATAAGACTATGTCTTAAATGATCTGTTTAAGCTGTACATAGAACAATATTTTTCACTGTACCTCGGTACACATGACAAATAAACAAATCCAATCCAATAATGTGGAGATGCCGGCGTTGGACTGGGGTGAGCACAGTAAGAAGTCTTACAACACCAGGTTAAAGTCCAACAGGTTTGTTTCACACACTAGCTTTCGGAGCACTGCTCCTTCCTCAGGTGGATGAAGAGGTATGTTCCAGAAATATATATACAGACAAATTCAAAGATACAAGACAATGGGTAGTATTCTCACGTGTAATCAGGACGCGCGACAACGCAGAATCGCCGAGCAGAAACTTATAGCCAAGTTCCGCACACATGAGTGCGGCCTCAACCGGGACCTGGGATTCATGTCGCATTACATTCATCCCCCACCATCTGGCCTGGGCTTGCAAAATCCTACCAACTGTCCTGGCTTGAGACAATTCACGCCTCTTTAACCTGGGGTTACCCCTCTCTCTGGATCTGTAAAGATTTAATCACCTGCAAATGCTCGCATTCTAAGCATTGTCCGGCACCTTTGAATTTGTCTATATATATGTTTATGGAACATACCTCTTCATTCACCTGAGGAAGGAGCAGTGCTCCGAAAGCTAGCGTTTGAAACAAACATGTTGGATTTTAACCTGGTGTTGTAAGACTTCTTACTGTGCCCAATCCAATAAGACATTGGAGCAGATTTAGGCCATTTGGCCCATCAAATCTGCTCCACCATTCAATCATTGCTGATATGTGTCTCATCCCCATTCTTCTCCTACCTTTTCCCCATAACCCCTTGTCCCCTCACTAATCAGGAACCCATCTATCCTTGTCTTAAAGACACTCAGTGATTCGGCCACCATAGCATTCCGCGGAATGAGTTCCACAGATTCGCCACCCTCTGGCTGAAGAAATTCCTCCTCATCTCTATTTTAAAGCATCATCCCTTCAGACTGAGACTATGCCTCAGCTTCTAGTTTCTCCTACTAGTGGAAACGTCCTCTCCAAGCTCACTCTATCTAGACCTCTCAGTGTTCTATAAGTTTCAATTAGATCCCCCCCTCATCCTTCTAAACTCCATCGAGTACAGACCGCTTCTCATATGACAAGTCCTTCATTCCGGGGATCATTCTTGTGAAGCTCCTCTGGACCTTTTCCAGGTCTAGCACATCCTTCCTTAGATACGGGGCCCAAAACTACTCACAATATTATATAATTTTATATAAGTGTAGGACGTACCTCAAAAACACCCGCAAGAGGGAATCTCGTGGCACTATTTCCTGCGTAACTCCTCAGTTCCAAAGCCAGCTGTGGTGCTCCAACTAAAATTAACTAATTAAACTCAGGCTAGGAAACGAACCTTGGAACTTCTGGTTGGTTTATCCCACCCTTGTTGGTGCCTTTAACCACAAAGCCATTTAGGGGGAAACCTATTTAAATAGCATCCTGATTCATGAGCAGTTGTGTGGTGAAATCTAATGTGAAGCCTTTAATTTTTCAGTGTGGAGGAAATGCCATTGTACCTCCTTCCATTTCCTGCAGTCAATGTTGTGTTAAATTGAACCCTCAAACTTGCCACACAAAATCTTCCAGAAAATATCAAATTCTTTGAGGGGAACTTCTGTGGAAAATTTCATAACACTTTTTTTCTCTCTTTCACAGACTGAGAATGTTGTCTCACAGGACAAATCTCTACCCTGACGTTGGTGTTTGAAAGTAAGGAAAAACCTGCAGAAATCCAATTGTTTTGGATACCAGGTCACAGGTTTCCCAGAAACAAAGGGAGACTTTAGTAACTGGTGATTAACTCCAGCTGCTTTCACATTGATGTTTGGTGAGGTCTGCATCTGGGAGACCATTCCTGGTGTTAATAATCACCAAATCCGGCTCCTTTATTTCAGCAGCAGAATCAAAAATACGTAAGTTGCATCACTGATATTTTGTGCATAACTGATAACGAGGTTTGGGAAATAACAGCAGTAGATTTACATTCCTGACGAGCAAACCTGGATTAGCTACTAGTAACTCATGTGGTGAAGCTCTTCTTATAATCCGTAAAAAGACTATGATCCCCATTGTACCTCACTGATCATTTAGGAATTAGATACTGGTGAGACAAAATCCCTCTAACCGTTATCAGGTTGGCCTAAAGTTAGACTGCACCATTTCCAACCGATCGAACAAGATGATAATGTCCCATTACTTGGAAGATGAATGGTTTGTAAAGCAGTAGTAAGGCTGCTAAAGATGATAAATAGGAGTGACTAACATGGGACTGGACATTGCAGAGGAGCAAATGGTTTGCCACCCCCATGCACCCGCAGAAGCAAAGTGCTGCAATATGTTGTAAAATTTGAATTCATTTGCTTTTTAAATACCTTAATTGATGTTCCACTATGGCGATATCAAAATCCAGAAGCCGAGAAACCATAGAAGATTTACGGCACAGAAAGAGGCCATTCGGCCCATCCTGTCTGCACCAGATGAAAGAATTAACACTCATTCCCATCCCACCTTCCAGCCCCGCTCAGTAGCCTTGCTGGTTACAGTGCTTCAGGTGCGAACTCAGGTACCTTTTCTAGAACCAGTCCAATCGTCCCAGAGATATCAAGCTGACTGTGCACCATCACCCTCCAGAATACTCTATAGGTGTGCTTGTGACTGCATCCATTGAGAAACATTCATGCCTGCCCATGTAACACCCATGACAAGCAAATTGGGCCTAGAATGGTATCAGGGCATACAGAACAGATGACAGGTGCAATGCTGTCAAACATAACACTGGTTTTTATGAGTCCCAGGAGAAATTTCCCTTTAATCTTTACACTCCTACTTGAAATAATGTAACGCGAACATGCTACACAGCGTTAAACAGATAAAAGGTTCAACCATCAAATTGGACTTCACAAGCTGTTTCAATATTGAGCATCGTATGGATTAAGAAAAAGTTATTTTGCCCATCTAATTCATTCATTATGCAGACCCAAATAGGAGCATGATCCCCATTTAATCAGCTAACCCCATGTCTCCAACCTGAAAAAGGAACCCACTCTACCTTGTAGAGAATTTGCCTTCTAATCAGTTAGACGTTTTTCTATTCTGCTGCAACTTTGATGTTAATTTGTGTTAAATTATGTGTAATTCTCTGCTCTATCCTGTGCACAACCTCTTTCACTATTGAGCTAAAAGACTTGTTTGCATGGATGCTTGTTTCATTCAGATCTCCAAAGACTAACAATAATGCATTGTTTCCCTGTGCCCATATTTTGAAAGAGGAATTGCAGATATAAAATGAGTTTATCTTTCTGCCATGAGAATGGAAGAGCCAGTTGTTGCAATGTAAACACAGGGAGCCAGTGGACAAGTGATCTGGCCGAAGACATCCCAAAAACTGACTGTACAGACAAGGAGAGGGGTTTTGGGGTGTAATTCCACCAGCTGGCTGAAGGCATAACCATAAGAATATAAGAAATAGGAACACCAAAATAGGAGTACACCATTCAGTCCATTGAGCCTGCTCCACCATTGATGTCTGGTCTGATTTTGGCCTTAATTCCACTTCCTGTGCCACCTAGTTCTTCTTTTTGGGCAGTTCCTCAGTGATGAGGATGACTTGCTTCCACTCCGGGGAAAAGTCCGATCCAGGATCCATAGACTCTGCCATAGGTTTCGCAGGTGGTGCTTGATGAGGTGGGTAAGGTGGGACGCTCTGGACTCTGCACTATCAAAGTTCTAATTCTAGCTCTATATTCTAGCTCTATATTCAAGTTCTATATTCCCCCTAGTTCTATATTCTATGATGTGGAGATGCCGGTGTTGGACTGAGAAGGGCACAGTAAGAAGTCTTACAACACCAGGTTAAAGTCCAACAGGTTTGTTTTGAATGATTCGAAACAAACTTGTTGGGCTTTAACCTGGTGTTGTAAGACTTATTTCGATATTCTAGTTCTATATTCTAGCTCTATATTATAGATCTATATCCCCCCCCCCCCCCCACCGCCCCCAGTTCATTGTTTCAATAAGAGCAGCTCTCATCCTTCTCTCCTCTAATGTGTCTAGGCCCAAATTACTCAGCCTTTCCTCATAAAATAAATCCCTTCAAACAGGAATCAAACTGATGAACCTTCTCTGAACTACATCCAATGCAACTTTATTTCTCCTTAACTGAGAAGACTTAAACTGTACACAGCGCTGCAAGTACTGTACAGCCTCACCAAGGCCCTTGCCAGTAACCGCATGACATCAACAGAAGAGAAATATGCTTTGTGATTGCCTTAGTTTCACTTTTGCTTTGAGCAGAGCACACACAAACAGCTCTGATGCTTTCAACCTTTATACCAATGTATAACTGTTCTCATGGGGTTATTCTGAATAAATGAACCCACAACGGGTTTATCCAAACTCTTATGAGTAATTAGTGCCTTGTATCTTGTACAGCAAATAAGCCCAAGGTATTATAATTTTTGTCCAAAGTGGGTATGATTCAAATCAAGGGATGTGCAAACGATTGGGTCAATCACAACCCTTACTTTAAAAACACATTCTTATTTGGAATGGAATAAGACCTCATGGAATGAAAACAATTGTCAGCTTCCTACAAACCTTAAAAATATTTACGAGAAGTTCTTCATTAGAATTTGCCATTCTTGTGCAAAAAAATCTTTACGTTGCTTTGCAGTTTGGATACTGCAAGGGCCGTTTTTCTTTCTATCTCAACTAACAGTTCCTTCCTTCTTTCCAACTCGACTTCATTTATCACTTCTAGTTACAATACTCCGTGACAGGACAGCACTAACTTCTGAAGAAAAAAACCCACCTCCAATATAAATGTTTTCTTTCCCTTAGAACAATTCTATTTAAAGCTGTTCCTTAACAAACACTGCTGTAATTGTAAAGCTAAATTTCCATTACTTAAACAAATGCCCCATGAGGAAATCTTCCTAATCTTACACGAGGCCAGCCTTAAGTTAGGAATAACAGAGTAAATGTTTTTCTTCTTTGGGAGGTGACTTCTCAGTTTTAAGGAACACATTTTCACACTATTTTGCCAGTGTTCTACCAAAATAAATATGGCAATTAAAATATTTATACTTTGAAGGGGAGAATAGCAAATTGGTGCGACAATTGGTAAAGGAGTCTTTACTCAGGTATATACAGAAATGCTTCAACTCACCATGTTCTGGAAAAATATATGCTCTTTAAATTGTATTTATTAGTATGATTAAACAAAATATTCAGCTTGTCAAAATATAAATTGCCATCATCATATTGATGTCATATTATCATGAGCACCACATATGTGCAACAGAAGTGGCTTAAGGGAGAAGATTCAATTCTAATTAAAATGTAATTTTATTTGTATGGGACTGTTTAATGACATTGGCACCAGAAACTGTGTGGAGACCACCAGGGATTTGGAAGGCTGTGGTGTAGCCACATTGGCTTCTTCATGTGTGGTAAAGTAATTATTGTGGACAGGAATTTCCTGTTGGAAACACGTCCTCTGTTGTTCATACACTAAGCGTGTGCCATAAATAATTGTAGGCGTGTTGAAAGAGGCCAATATGTATCAGATGTGATATGATAGAAAGGTTTCAGCTCTTTTCTCCTCAGAAAAAAAGTCACTCAAGTCTCAATTGTTGTAAACTGTACTTTTAAGAAAGTTTTCAGAATATCTATCTATCTCTAAAAAGCAATAAAATAAAAATATATGCAGATTTCCTGATGAGAGACACACTATAGAATATAATGTATGTCGAAAGACTATAGAGTACATGAGGATAATATGGATCACATAAACAAAGTGAAGCAGTCATGTTGGCCTCCAACAGGACCTAGACAGCATTTAGGCTTGGCCTGAGAAATGGTTGGTGACAGTTGTGCCACCTAAGTGTCAGGCATTAGCCACCATGCACAGGAAAAAGCCTAACCATCAATCCCCAGCTGAACCATCATTCGTGAATCCATTTCTTTGGGGTTACCACTTACAAGAACAAACTATGACCACTCCATGATGACAAGGGCAGAGTAGACATTGGGAACTCTGAAATGAGTGGTTCACAACTTCCCCTCAAAGTCACAGAACAACAGAGGACATTTTTCCAACAGCAAATTCCTGTCCACAATAATTATTTTACCACACATGAAGAAGTCACTCCATCATTTAAAAGGCTCAACTTAGGAGTGTGACAAAATAATCCTCACTTAGGTGAATGGACACAGATTCAAAAAACTCAACAAGATTAGCACAATCCAGCATAGAATATTTTTGATCAGCACCTCTACCAGTGAATTTAATAGCCACCTCCTCCAAGACAAGTGCATTGTGGTTGCCAAATGTATTAACTGAGGATGCATTGCACCAAATCATCAAGCTTACCTTAACGCTATCTACCTACCCTTACACCTCCACCACTGGAAAGGATAAGAGCAGTAACATCCTGAACACACCATTGTGTCCAGGTGCTCCTTACGTCACAAACCAACCTGATATGTATCTCCATTCTTTTATCATCTCTGCATCAAAGTCCCAGAATTCTCTATCTCCCACTATTGGGGCAGAACCATCAAAACCAAACTGTACCAGTGGAAAAGAAAATCCCCATCAGCAACATCTTAGGGCATTTGGGAATGGGCAATAAATGTGCCTTTACACCCCTGAATAGTGATAGCTGGTGAACAGAATATAGAATACGTGAACAGAAATGCAGCACTTAAATAGAATGTGGAGAATGGAACATAAGGTGAATGAAAAGAGTACAGTATATATTATCATCAATATGTAACATGTTGCATACAGAGTTATTCGTTTCTACCCCAGATACTTTTGGAGTTCAGCCCCTTAGATCACTTCTATAAATTAGTCCTGGTTTCCTGTGTCACAGAAATTACTTCCATTTGCTTGGATATTTAGATAAGCTTATAAATGCCAAGAGATTCAATAGTGAACACCACTTTATTTCATTTTACTGGTTTTGTCAGGTGTCCACGAGTGATTTTTTTCTTGATTTCAGATGGCAGCAAGATAAAATAAACATTTCACTGGACTATGACTTAAGTTTTAACTTCTGAACAAAGTTATTCAAACCAATCCCAGTACATCTTGTGTTTAAATTGAATGATTAGTTTTTCCTTACTCAAACATTTGGTCAGACAGCCAGTGATTGCAACTATTGTATCAAAATAAACGAAGATATTTTCTTTTGTGTTAGGGTTTTTAACCACTTTTGTACAGAATTGAATAACCCAATATCATGTTACATCTTAGATAAAAATAATCATTCATTCTTTATCTATGTTCCTCTTGTTGCTCCTAGCTCCCTATGTCCCAGGGAGTTTTTTTTTAACCTGCAGAAATATCATGGTAAATTTGTAACATGCCTAAAAGTAACCTCTTCCATTTATTTTATTCATGTGCCTCATGATAATCATTGTCGTTAGAAGGTGGCTGAATCAGGACTTTACAAGATGTTGACTTTAAGTACAGATGTATTTTTTAAAGCAATAATGGTAGCAATGTGGGTTTTACAACACTTGGTAAACGTAATTATCTCCAAGTATATAATGCATAGTCATGGCTAGTGCGCTGAATGATAATGCATGCAATATTATTGTATGTGACTATTTTTTTCATTGTCCTCAGAATAAAGGTAAAGGTAAATTCGCTATAGTCCCAGATGACTATAGACTGCTTTCCCCTTAAGGGTGGTGGTTTAACCTGACTGGTGGTGGTTTAACCTGAGGATCACCACACATCAGGTGAGGGGCAAGGTTGAGAGAGTGGGGCCATCATGAATAACCTCACCCAGTATGGGAATTGAACCCATGCTTCTGGCCTTCCTCTGTATCACAAACCAGCTGTCTAGCCAAGTGAGCTGGCAAAACTATCTCTTTGAAGGCTTCCCTACTCTTAAATCAGATAAGCTGAGAAATACTTTTCAAAACATTACTGAGAACATGCAATATGAAGTTACTGTCATCTAAATTCCCAAAAGACAGATGTAAAGAAGAGTACCATGCTGCCGCATTTATAACATAATGCCGGAGTGAAAACCAGAGTGTTTCACTCCGGTGTCGGAGGCCGCTCCTCGCCCCCTATTCTCCCTTCCCCCCCCCTCCCCCCCCCCCCCCCCCCAGGGGGCTAGGAGCGGCGCCACGTCAATTACGCACGCCAGACCTTGACGCCCATTCCCACGTCAAAGCGCCGCCATGTAAATGATGCGGCCGGCGGCGCCTAAATGACGTCACCTGTGCATGCGCAGGTTGGCCGGCGCCAACCCGTGCATGCGCGCTTGCCGTCCTCCCCTCCGCCGCCCCGCACGACATGGAGGAGTGATCTTGCAGGGCGGCGGAGGGAAAAGAGTGCGTCTTTCAGAGACGCCGGCCCAACGATCGGTGGGCACCGATCGCGGTCCGGATCCTTCCTGAGCACCCCCCTGGTGCTCGATCCTCCCTCTCCCCCCCCACAGGCCCCACACGCAGCGGCCGCGCGCTATTCACGCCGGCAGCGACCAGGTGTGGTTGCCGCCGGCGTGAACCAGTCAGATTAGGCAAGCCGCTCGGCCCATCCGGGCCAGAGAATCGGCGCTCGACCGGAGCGGCGATTCTCCAAGCGGCCTGTCACAAAACGCGACACGCCGTTTTGGGGGGGGGGGGTGGGAGAATCGCGTGCGGGTGCCAGGGCGGCGTGGCGTGAATCGTCCGGCACTCCCGCGATTCTCCCACCCGGCGTGGGGGTCGGAGAATCGCGCCCCATGTCTGTTTCTGATGTAACAATTTGTCATTGTTCTTTTTTTGGGGACCATGACAATATTTAATCACTGACAAGAGATACATATTTTTGAATACAAATCAAATATAACCACACCAAGTGTATTCAGAATATAAAGTCCAATTAAGTATGGTTGTAAATTCTGCAACATCCAAATGATGCTTAAACATTGCTTTTCATTGGTGACTAAAATCATTTATCATGTGAAAAGTTTTTCAGCTCAGTAAACAGCTGACACAAGGTTTGAACATCTTTTCAATATTCAGCATTTTCAACATAAATGGAGCAAGGAACTTGATTGTGAGTTGCTCTCTACATTATAGCACCTAATAGAATGCCTATGCTGCTACACTTCGTAATATCTCAGTGATCATTTTGTCCAGCTCATGGACAGCTCATGTATTAATGCTTCTTGGGTATGAGGTCCATCCAGAGTATAACTGCATTCTCTCTGGGGCTTATCAGAGCTCAGTTTCCTCTCTTCCACATAATGGCCTAAGTATGATGCCCCACTCATGACGCTATGCCACTTTTGAGCAATCTATAATTCTGCAGTTGCTGTTTTTTTTTAAATTTTAGAGCATCAAATTCATTTTTCTAATTAAGGGGCAATTTAGCGTGGCCAATCCACCTACCCCGCACATCTTTTGGGTTGTGGGGGCTAAAGCCACGCAAACACGGGGAGAATGTGCAAACTCCACATGGACAGTGACCCAGAGCCGGGATGCAACCTGGAGCCTCGGCGCTGTGAGGCAGCAGGGCTAACCCACTGCGCCACCGTGCTGCACTGCAGTTGCTGTTTGCGTACGTAATAACCTGCACAGGACACATGTGGCGGGTTCGATTTTTTTCCCCCGTGTGGTTTGAGGAGTATGAGCTCCCCCACTAATGGGGGAATGAGTGAATGGGGCTGATAACTATAACTATGTTGTATGAAACATCGGCCAGATAGGAACTAACCGACACAGAGAGAGGACCCGATGAGGTTCAACCAGAGTACTCTCTTAGAAATAAACGTCTTCTTTACTTTACTCTTCTGACTCCCTTTGCCTTTATTAAAGCCTACATGAAATGTATGCAGAGTTCATAAATAAAATAGGGTGTAACTGAACTGAATCTATAATATAGAGTTCAAGGATGTATAATATATGGGCGGCACGTGGCGCAGTGGTTAGCACTGGGACTGCGGCACCGAACTCCCGGGTTCGAATCCCGGCTCTGCGTCACTGTCCGTGTGGAGTTTGCACGTTCTCCCGTGTCTGCATGGGTTTCACCCCCACAACCCAAAGATGTGCACGTTAGGTGGATTGGCCACGCTAAATTGCCCCTTAATTGGAAAAAAAATAATTGGGTACTCTAAATTTATTTTTAAAAAGAATGTATAATATATGAACAGAATATAAAATACATGGACAGAATATGGAGTATTTAAAATATAGAATGGTATGAACAGATTCTGAAGTTAACAAACATAACATATTAAATCTTGCTACTTGCACAAGGTACCCATAACTTGCATTATTTACAAAGTAGAAATCTTCAAAATAATAATCATATAACATGAGAAAGAGAGTGGGAAGAGGTGGGGAAAATGAATGACATGAGAAAGAGAGAGAAAAACAGACAGAGTAATGGACTTTAAAGTGTAACAAGGTCATTTCATCAAAACTAACAGGTCTGCGATTGGAGGTATATAAATATAATCTTCATTAATAGAGTTTATCACAGCCATGAGAAGGAAAACACAATTTACTTAAGTAACCTGCCTCCTTCCCTTGTATGTAACGAAAAGCTATTAAGTTTCTCGGGTTGAAGCTATTTTCAATGAAATGAATTTATCCCCTTTTGCATACTACAGTCAATATAGCCTTATTACTTCAGCCCTTGAAAGATGATAAAACAAAACACATTTATATATTATGGTGACTGGATTGTAGTTGATACATGAATTTTGATTCTTTGTTTTTATATACCATGAGTGCATTTTTGAAATTAAAGATTCATATTACCTAGTTTTGGCAATTTCGAAAGACTGTTCCAAAGTGCCCTATTAACCTGTTTTCCCATGGAGTGGATTTTTGTCAGGTCATTGAAAAGAAATCAAAAGTAGAAAACGAGGTACAAAAATTAAGTTGACCAATATATTTAAGCGTTCTATTGGATATTTAGGGTATAATATGCTCAAAGTATTTGCTCAATTGCCTTCGGAATGAATGGGTGAATTTGTACTTGATTATAACTCTTGGGATCTGAATATTTTGTCTGGAGAAAGTAACTTCTGTGAATTGAATAATGTCGGTTATGAGAATAGATTAAGTTCAATATTATATGGGGGAAAATATTTGGTGATCAAGGATGAGAATCTCCGGGTCTTAAAATGGAACTTTAACCCGGGTTGTCATCTCTTTGTTGGCACTTAGTGGAGTTCCTGATGAGGTAAGTTATGTCTGATCTCTCGAAAGATATACTCAATTGAAGGAACAGCCCTTTCTCTTCTATTGATTTTTTATATTGCTTTGGTACAATACGTGGTTCACTGCAAGAAAAGAAAACACACAAAAATATTTCCTAATATTGCCTGGCGTGAAGGATAATTCGAAGAAAACAGCGCTGTTGAGAAACAAGTATCGGCTGATAGTAGTATCATCAGGTTGAGCAGATGTCCAACAAATGGGTAGGTGTGTGGAAATAAGTAAGGTTTTATTTGAATGATTTTTGGGGGCAAAAGCTTTACTCCTACTTTGATGACTTGATCCAATCATTAGATTTAATAAATATCTTCTAAATGCAGGATTCCTCTCATTACAAATTACGAGCAAATGTTGCGCAAATCTGTGCTGAAATATTGATATTGTTTCTTGATTGATCCTTTAGTTTAACTTTGATTCCTTTTCTTTTAAAAATGATACCCTAAAAATGAGTGTTTGTGGCATTTGTGCAATTACCTTCGTGTGGCATTTTTAAGTCCACTATTTTAGCTGAGTGTTTGTTCAATTAAAATAAAGGGTTAAATGTCTGTACTAAAAGAAATGACATCCAAACTCTTACTCATCAGCTACTAAAGTTTTTAAGACTTCTTTAGATTTCAGAGTAGTTAGGCCATACTTGTGATTCCACGTTAATATATAAAAGTAGCTAATTATTAGATTGCTCGAAGAGAATCTGTTACTTTCAGCAATGCATAAGCAATGCAAAGAAAGAAAAAAAATAACTAACAGCATCTGGGATATTCACATATCTGGGACACAAAACAATATTCTCCTTTCGACTCATTATGAGTCATTCAGAACACAAGAATACTTGTTTTGTACACAGGACACATACTAATTTCAATACAGGTTTACTCTATGGTCTTCCTTCACTTACTGTGCTGCTGTTACATGGGCTTGATGTTCCTTCCTACTTTATGGCTTTTCCCATGAATGGGAAATTAACACTCTTGTTTTTGATCTAACCATAAATGTGTTGCATAAGACTTTGATGTTTATAGAGAGTACATAGTCTGGAACAAATTAGAGGATTTAATACATAGCTGGATTTAAAGATGAGATTGCGCAATACTTGGAAATGCATGAAAAAATAGGACTGAGTCTGCATGGCTTCTTCAAGGGGAGGTCATGTCTGAAAAATCTGTTAAAATTCTTTGAGGAGGTAACAAGGTAGTTAGACAAAGGAGTGGGCGTAATCTTTTTAGACTTCCAGAGGCCTTTGACAAGGCACCAAATAGGAGGCTGTTAAAAAGTTAAGAGCCCATGATGTTAAGGATAAGATACTGGCATGGATAGAGGAATGGCTGACTGGCAGAAGGCAGAGATTGGGGATAAAGAGTTTTTTCAGGATGGCAGCTGGTGACTACTGGTGTGCATCAGGGGTCAGTATTGGGACTACAACTTTTCACAATATACATTAACAATCTAGAAGAAAGAACTGAGGGCACTGCTACTAAGTTTGCAAATGATACAATGATATGCAGAGGGACAGGTAGTATTGAGGCAGTGAGGGGGCTGCAGAAGGACTTGAACAGATAGGAAATGGCAGATGGAATACAATATGGAAAAGTGTAAGGTAATGCACTTTGGTAGGAAAAATGGAGGCATAAACTATTTTCTAAATGGGAAAAGACTCAGGAAATCAGAAGCACAAAGGGACTTAGGAGTCCGAGTTCAAGATTCTCTGAAGGTTAATGTGCAGGTTCAGTCAGCAGTTAGGAAAGCAAATGAAATGTTAGCATTCATGTCAAGAGGGCTAGAATACAAGAGCAGGGATATACTTCTGAGGCTGTATAAGGTGTTGGTCAGAACCCAATTGGAGTATTGTGAGCAGTTTTGGGCCCATATCTAAGGAAGGGTGTGCTGGCCTTGGAAAGGGTCCAGAGGATATTCACAAGAATGATCCCTGGATAGAAGAGCTTACCATATCAGGAGCGGTTGAGGACTCTGGGCCTGTACTTGGAGTTTTGAAGGATGAGCGGGGATCTTGTTGAAACTTACAGGATACTGAGAGACCGAGATAGAGTGGATGTGGAGAGGATGTTTCCACTAGTAGGAAAAACTAGAACCTGAGGGCACAGCCCTCTTTAAAACTGAGATGAGGGGAATTTCTTCAGCCAGAGGCAGGTGAATCTGTGGAACTCTTGCCGCAGAAGGTTGTGGAGGTCAAGTCACTGAGTGTCTTTAAGACAGAGATAAATAGGTTCTTGATTAGTGAGGGGATCAGAGATTATGGGGAGAAGGCAGGGGAATGGAGATGAGAAACATATCAGCCATGATTGAATGACAGAGCTGACTCAATGGGCCGGATGGCGTAATTCTGCTCCTATGTCTTATGGTTTTATGAATTGAAATGATTGAGAGCAAAGCTTAAGGACCTTAACAAATATTACCACAATCCCAGAAACATTGTGGGCAACACACTGAAAGGAGTGTGATAGTTTATGAAAGTGCAGCAGTTTATATTCTCTCATACTTAGCTACTATATTAGTCTTTGTTTGCTATTAGAGTTACAGGAGTGAATAATAATTGATATTCCAATTTCATTTCTGCACTCACTTGATTAGGTTCAGAGTGATGTTACACCATGTGATAGGCAAGAATTGGTCACAGGGTTTGTTTTAATCTACTCCAGGACTCTAATGCAGTACTACAGCATCTGTGCTGTTGGAAATGCCATCTTTCGGAAGAGACATTAATTAATGCCTTGTGTGCCCTCTCAGGCAGACACAAAAGATACCATAATGCTATTTGGAGAAGAGTGGGAGTTGTGTGTTTTACCCAATATTTATCCCTCCACCAATATCACTAAACCAGGCTATCTGGTCATTATCACATTGTTGTTTTTGCGAGCTTGCTTTGTGCCAATTGGCTGCCTTTGCTTATATTAAAATAGTTACAAGAGTTCAAAAGTACTTCATTGGCTGCAAAGTGTGCGAAACATCCAGAAACTGAACGGTGCATTATAAATGCATGTTTTTTTTTGGATGACATGACAGAATACAATATTTATATATTACAAATAACATCACATGTGTGAATTAGACATGCATACAAGAAACATTAATCACATTACGGATAATCATTGGAACAAAATTAACCAGCTTATCCTTTGATTATACAGTTGATACAAAAAACAGTGTCCGTGAATTGTGCAACAAATAAAACAGTTTGCTTTAAACACAAAAAAAACTTGGAAATGCAAAACAGTTAATGAATTCCTTTTTTTACATTTTCATGTTTTGAATAAATTAAGCACGCAGTTCATTGGCTATCAATCAACTACTTTGGTGGTTTAACATTATTCAATGTAATGAATAAATGTTCTTGTGTGAACTTCCGCTGAGGAAGTGTTTTTGTTTCGAAGCACGATTAATTGAATTGTCTTAAAATTATACCAAACCATTGTCTTTTTAAGTTTTCTTCCCTCAAACTCTAAATGTTCTTTTTGTTTAAACTGGAGGTAATTTCATTGTCAAAATTATTCTCACTATATGGGGACCAAATGCTGCTGCACATTTTTGGCAATGGTCTTCGAATGTTTGCAGAATTGCAGCCTAATTCTCAATATTATTATTCTCATGGGTCAACATTCAAAGGTCGGGTACCACATGGTATACTTATGTTACATAGCTTTTTCTAAAGTTCAAATCCTGTTCATCTTTTACATGGTACAAACATTTCACTCACACTGATTTGTGGGAGAACAGATTTCAGAAGAGCTCTGATGCTACTGAAACCTCCATGCATACATTTGGTTCAGGTATTCCAAGTCTATACAGATGGTGCAGCCAGAACCTGAATGACACCTGGATGTGCTTCAAATAAAGCTGCCAGCGCTGGTGCCACAGGATATTGAACAAAGAGCCCTGTTGCAGGGTGCATAAATCTGACCACACATTTCATGGTTGATTGCATTTCTTGAATCCACGAGACCAAAAAGGTTTGAAGTGTACTCCTTCATACTGTCAACATGGCATATGAGATCCATGCCAGACAATTCCTGGCATACTGTTATCATATTAAAGGCTTCTTCCTGGAGGTCCTCATCCATGTCCTCTGTAGAATATTAGAACACACGTTCGCCCTCTGGAGAACTTTAGCCTGTACTGTCCTTTCCAAATGCCCTTGCTCCTAATCATTTTTATTTGGTAAATTGTCCAGTACAGACACTGCATCTCAGGCATACAAGTATATAAGTTGCTAATTTATGAACTGATGCTTGCAAGGGATGAAATTATGATGATGTCCGAGGGCTGCCTTCTTCCTTCACTGCTACAACTGAGCCTGGGACCTGCAATACAAAGAAACAGAGTTTGTGACTTAGTGACAAGAGACAGCAGGATCAGAAGAGTGGGAATTCCATGGATCACCGGGTTTTCAAATGGAGTGTGTGAGAAAGAGACATCAGTAACAAGGGAAAGAAAGGGGAAGATGGAAAAAAACTCCTCACCATCGGCCTCAATGCCCTCTCTTTCCCAGTGACATTAATTGCCATCTCCACCATTTGTGTGAAGATTTGGGTGACTGGTGGCCATATTCTTGTTTGTATGATTCTGTTAGTGTGTGACTTGTCAAAGGATGGTGACAATACCTGTGGTAGCTTAGTATAATTTGTGTGGTAAGAAACAGAAGTAGCTTTAAAGAAAGTGTCCAATCATCATCTGCATTGATTGCAAATTAGGTAGCATCTAATCAAAAGTTTTACAGCTGAGTGGCATGTTGAAAGTCCATTGCAGCTCATATTGAAATCATGACATGATAATGGTTACTGTTGTGCATTTATGTTTGCTCCTGGTTGGAGCAAGGTCACTTTAAGAGTCCAATTACGTGACATATTGATTATGTCATTGGCCATTTGTGCAGGCAACGGGGGCAGTCTAGCCGAACAGCCTTGTTTATTTGGATCTTTGTGGTCTGCAAGATTATCCTTTAAAACTATCACTAAGAAAGCTGGCGACTAGGGAAGGACCATGCTGGCAGACTCCTGGAGAAGTCACAAAATATAGAAAAATCATCTATCCATGCGCAGACATCAGAAAAGGATTAAGAAGCTAAAAACTTTGCTGCACCAAAGTTGGCAATGTCAGATGCCAAATCTAGGCAGCATCCCTCAAAGGAACCAAAATTTAAACGAAGATTTTGGATGAATCAACATCGAAAAGAAAGCTCGCCATGTGCTCTGCCTGGAAAGATCTGGAACAGTGCAGCAAACAATGTGAGTAGCAAGTACCCTGCCGAATAGTTTAGAGATGGGGTGTTCCAAAACTTAGGAATGAAACAGGCTGAGCTCAAGGGTACCTTGTTCGAAAAGAAAACAAGGCCGTGCTAAAAGTTACACAGTTCCAACTTGCCTGAGTACATTGGCAGTGTGTGTGGGGGGGGGGGGGGGGGGGGGGCAGAATTCAACCTCCTGCAAAGTCTAGTGCAGCCAGAAAAATCCGGCTTGAAAACCTATGGTGAGATTGAGTTGAGCGAGAGAAGCTGCAACATATCGCATTAAAACCCTCAAATATAATCCTAAGAACCTACACTGGGGAAGTGGTTCTGTTGAGGGGCTATATCAATGCAAACGTGCAGCTGAATTAACAGATCGCAGACTTGTCCCTGCACATCGTTAAAGGTAATTATCCAGCCGTAATGTGGAGAACCTGACTGGAAAGTATCAAGCTACTCTGGGCCTAGGTGAATCTCATGTCGGAGTCCGAAGCAGGTCAACCAAAATTTTAACTAAACATGCTATTGTCTTTAAGGAAGAGCTGGGAAGCTTGAAAGTGATCGCAGTCAAACTAAGGATTAAGGACAATAGCCAAGCAAGATGCATAAAGGCCATGACCGTGCCGTTAGCCATCAGGCCTAAGGTTGAGGCAGAACCCAATAATCTAAGTGATTGGGTCACACTGATAGTATCTGTGATGGAAAAAGAGGTTCAGTATGCATATGTAGCAATTATAAAGTTACTATGAGTCCGTACTGTCTGCAGAGCAGTATCCTCCACCTTTAATTAATGATTTATTTGCTCAGTTGGCTGGAGGTCAGCATTTCAGTAAAGTCAACCTGAGTCAAGCTTATCTCCAGATAAATGTGGATCCAGTTTAACAACAACATTTGACACAATGTGGTATTTAGATAGAATAGGCTGCCATTTGGCATCACGTTTGCACCTGCATTGTTCTAACGTGCCATGGATCATATTCTAAGTGGAAAAGTAGAATACTAGTGCTACTTGGATAGTATCTTAGCTACTGGAAAGAATGAGGAAGAGTATCTTCAAAATTTAAATGCTAATCTCCAGAGACTAGAAGATTACTGTCTATGCGTCCAGTAGGATAAATATGAATTCATCAAATCTTCTATTGAATACCTCGGGCATGTTTAGGGGCCGGTTTAGCACAGGGCGAAAGAGCTGGCTTTTAAAGCAGACCAAGGCAGACCAGCAGCACGGTTCAATTCCCGTACCAGCCTCTCCGAACAGGCACCGGAATGTGGCGACTAGGGGCTTTTCTCAGTAACTTAATTTGAAGCCTACTTGTGACAATAAGCGATTTTCATTTCATTTCATTTCATGTCAGAGATGCAAAGGGACTGCACCTTCAAAAGTAAAGGCCATAACTGAGGCACCTGCATTTCAAAACGTAAATCAACTTTGATCATTTTTGGGGTTGGTCAAACAATTACGGAAGGTTTTTCCCTAATCTAGCATCTATTCTCAAGCCTTTAACAACTTATTGTGTCAAAACAGGAAATGGAAATGGATGACTCAATGTGAGAAGTCCTTTACACAAGATAAAGTCAGAAGTCCTGATACACTTTAATCCAAAGTTAAAGTTGCAACTGGCTTATGATGCATCACCTTATGGGATGGGAGCAGTGATTTCTCAGATAATGCCTAATGATGAAGTCAAGCCAATAGCATTGCATCAAGATCTTTGAACAAAGCAGAAATGAACTGTGCACAGATAGAGAAGGAAGCTTTCAGCATCATTTTCAGAATCATTTTTACCAATATCTAAATGGAAGGAAACTTACTTTACGAACGGATTATCGATCACTGACAACAATACTTAGGCCACATGCTGGTATTCCATTTCTAGCAGCAAGCCCGATGCAGACATGGGCATTGCTGTTGTTAGCACATAGAAATTTGATAAAAGATCATCAGTCAAATCTCCACGGGAACACTGATGAGCTCTCTAGATTACCTTTACCTAACAAGTCATCAATAAGTGATAATATTTTCCATTTCGCTGAAGTCAGTAACACTCCTGTAACCACAGCACAGGACACGTTAAGAAGTATAACAAGAATAACCCACTACTTTCCGAAATTATGGACATGGTACTCTGTGGCAAGACCGCGGGAGTAAACCCTGAGTTGGAGACATTTGTTACCCGAAGACTAAAACTATTCATACAGGCTGGTTGGCTACTCTGGGGAACGAGGGTTATTATTCTGCCATTGTTAAGGAAACGTGTTTCAAACCAACTTCATGAATGAAAAATGAAATGAAAATCGCTTATTGTCACGAGTAGGACTCAATGAAGTTACTCTGAAAAGCCCCTAGTCGCCACATTCCGGCGCCTGTCCGGGGAGGCTGGTACGGGAATCGAACCGTGCTGCTGGTCTGCTTGGTCTGCTTTAAAAGCCAGCGATTTAGCCCAGTGAGCACATGAAGGTCATTGTCAGCTAGTCAGTATGAAGGAGATAGCCAGAAGCTACTTTTGTTGGCGAGGGATCAATAGCAAAATCAAGGAGAAGGCGGGCATGTGTTCAACTTTTGCAAAAGTTCAAAGCCTGCTGCCATGAGCGCCATTACACCATGGGAATGGCCCGAAGGGCCATTTCAATGTGGTCATAATCAAGAGACAGAATCAGCTGAGGTGCCACAACACGCTGTGCCAAGTGAATACCTGAGAACCTGACAATACCACAACTGAGGAAGACAGTACACCAGTTGAAGGCACTACAACATCAAGGCAAACTCTGGACACAATGAATTTCCCAACTTATTGACTGTTGTGTTTATTAATTGTTCATATCTAAGTTTGGATTATTAATGTTATATTGTGTTTCATTGCAGGAACCTTGCATGTAAAGGAGGAAGAAAGTGTTGTGTATTCCTGTTTGTTCCGAGTTGGAACAAGATCACTTTAAGAGTTAGACCATGCGATATATTAATGATGTCAAATGGGCAGTCTATCCTAACAGCCTGTGGAGTAAACGCCTTTCCAATAAAGCTTTTGTTTGTTTGTTCCTTCGTGATCCACAAGTGTATTCTTTAAAAATGCTTATAAAAATATTAAAGTTGCTTCCTGTACTATTAGAATCAACTATTCAAATCAGTTCAAAGAATTAACAGGAATGTACTGAATCCTGCAGTTTTATCAGCAGCTACAGCACTCAGTATCACATTAGACATGAGAATTACATCTGCAGAATAAACATTAAATATATGTCAACTATTTTGGTCGGAACATTGATGCAAATTCAGCAATATTAATAATAACTTTAAGAATTATGTTTATTAACATTACAACCCAGGAGTATTTGTAGCCATAAACATCCAATATTTTTTGTCACTTGACTATTACAAATTGCAGAGCTTTTTAAATTCCACTTGCCACTGGACCAAAGGTGTAATAATTAAATTAAATTAAATTACATTTTTTAATCAAAATGTGTTCACATAAAAGACACATAAATTTTAAATCAACCACAACACAGTAGCCGATCTGACATTAAAATATCCTTTAACGTATCTCAAATAATAATTTTCATCACCAAGGAGGCATTCAAGCCGTGGGAATGGTGAAGAAAAAAAGCCATAAATCTGATTCTAAGCATCAGAACAAACATGAAATGCTAGAGAAACATGGGTCAGGATTCTCCGGTCGCTGATTCTGAAATTGCATTTAGGCGATCGGCCAGAGAATCCCCGTTCGCTTCAAAATCAGGGCGGTGCTGTTTTTGCAATGTTCCGCCCCTTCGAAAATGGCGTACTTCGAGTACGCCGCACACCATATGTATGGCCTCAGGACATCACCTGAGGCCTATCCGATGCTCTGCCCCCGATGGGCCGAGTTCCCAATGGCGTGGAACACAAATCCTTTTTTCCGTGAACCCGGCGTGGCCATTCCACGGGCAGGGGAACCTTTGGCGGGGGCTGGGGGGACTGGTGGAGGGGTGATCCGGGGGTGGCGAGGCTGGTTACAGGGGGGGGGCAGTTTTTGGCAGGCTGGGTTCACGTGTGGCTGGCGCCATGTTGCACAGCATGGCCACTGCAGGCTGCCGCCGTGTGCATGCACGGCCACGGACCCGGCAATTCTCCAGCCGTATCCACAGGTAAAGGGAGGCAGCTTTAGGCTGCGCAGCTGCTAGACCCCCACCAGACGTAGGATTGGTGCAGCTTTTGCGCTGTTTCTTCTGGTGTAAAACGCCACTGTTCCCACACCGTCGTCAGCACTTAGTCTGCAAATCGGAGAATCCAGCCCGTAAGGTTTTCAATCTTGCCGGGTCTTCGGAAAGAGGGAAAGGTAGGATAAAACTGAATGAAACATATAAGCTGGTAATCAAAAATAAAGCAGAAAATGCCAGAAATACGTGCAGCCAGCAAGAATATACGATGGATTGACCATACCTGAATGTTACACTTTCTGGGAGGACATCAACATTTTCTGAGGAAAGTGTCCCTGGATGCTAACTATATAGACTTTCATTAAAGCATTTAATAAGGTTCTGCTCAAGAGATTATTAACTAAAAGGAGAGTGCACAGAATTGTAGGGAATCTGGTGACATGTGCCAATAGGTGGTTGGTAGGTGGGATACAAAGAGCCAGACTGACAGGATGTAATAACAATGTCACCACAGTCGCAGAAGCTGTTCTTCTCTTTGAGAGCTGACTGGTGGTGATTTAACCCAAGGGTCACCATGCCTCAGGTGTGGTTGAGAAGGCAGGGCCTTCATGAATAACCTCAGCCGGTAAAGGCATTGAGCCTGTTCCAATGGTATTGCTCCACATCACAAACCAGCCATCCAGCCAACTTAGCTAACCTACAGCCTGTCAGGATGTAGCAAGTGGTGTTCCCCAGGCATCTGCACGTGTGGCTCTGCTTTTGACCAAACATTAATGACAAGCAACAGAATGGAGTTGTATATCAAGATTTCAGATGATTTTCAGTTAGAAGGCTCTGTAAGTTGTATGTATAGGAGCATTAAGTTACAAAGGGACATAGACAGACTAAGTGAGTGGACAAATGTAGAGCAGATGAGTTCAATTTGGGGTTCAGTGAAATTATCTACTTTGGATCTGAGGAACACAAATCACAACGATAAGAGACTAAGAAATGTGAAGCAGCAATGGAATTTAGGTATTCTTGTAAACAAATTGAGGAACCGACACTTCAGTTGTACAGAACCTCGGGCAGAACCCATCTGGTGTATCGTGTTCAATTCTGGACAGCAGACAAATGTGCCTTACCAGAAATAACGCCAAGCTGAAAAGTAAATTGTAAGGACAGGTTGCATCAACCTGTCTAGTATTCCCTTGAATTTGGCAGACTAATGGTAATCTAACTGAAGTGTTTAAAGCTATACAGGTCATTTAGAAGTGAAGCTGGAAACACTGGATGGGTTTTTCCCCTTATTGTACTAATTGTTTATTCCTGACTGGACCAAAAGTAAAACGGGAAGGGTCAATCCATGGCAGGATCGGCCAGAGTCAGTATGGATTTATGAAGGGGAAATCATGCCTGGCAAATCTACTGGTATTCATCAAGGATGTAACTAGTAGAATTTATTAAGGGGAGCCAGTGGATCTGGTGTATTTGGACTTTCAGAAGGCTTTTGACAAAGTCCGGCATAAAAGATTGGCGTGTAAAATTAAAGCGCATGGATTGGGATAGTGTGTGGAGATGGATAGAAAACTGGTTGGCAAACAGGAAACAAAGAGTAGGAATTAAGGGGTCTTTTTCAAATTGGCAGGCAGTGACTAGTGGGGTGCCATACGGAGCGGTGCTAGGACCCCAGCTACGCACAATGTATATGAATGATTTAGATGAGGGAACAAAATGTCATATCTCCGAATATGCAGCTGGCACAAAGTTGGATGGGAGGGTGAGCTGTGAGGAGGATGCAGAGCTCCTTCAGTGTGATTTGGACAAGTTGAGTGAGTGGGCAAATGAATGCAGTATAATTTGGATAAATACGTGGTTATTCACTTTGGTAAGAAAAACAAGAAGGCTAGCTATTTGACAGCTTTGCAAAGGGTCACCTCTTTTCCCTCCCTACAGATGCTGCCAGACCTGCTGAGATTTTCCAGCATTTTCTCTTTTGGTTGAATGTAAACTATTATCTGAATGGCCATAAATTAGGAGAGGGGAATGTGCAACGAGATCTGAGTGTCCTCGTATACCAATCACTAAAGGTAAGCATGCAGGTGCAACAGGCGGTAAAAAAGGCAAATGGTATGCTGGCCTTCATTGCGAGAGGATTCTATTAAAGGAGCAGGGATGTCTTGCAACAGTTAAACAGGGACTTGGTGAGGCCACACCTGGAATATTGTGTGCAGTTTTGGTCTCCTTATTTGAGGAAGGATGTTCTAGCTATAGAGGGACTGCAGCAAAGGTTAACCAGACTGATTCCTGGGATGGCGGGGCTGACGTACAAGGAGAGATTGAATTAGTTAGGATTGTATTCGCTAATAAAGCAAATTAGCGCGGGCAAGAAAAATGTAATGTATATAAGTAACAACTGTTTATAAATATGAGAAAAGCCAATAAAAAGATTTTCCAAAAAAATGAATTGTATTCACTGGAGTACAGAGGGGGGATCTTTTAGAAGCCTTTAAAATTCTAACAGGACTGGACAGGGTAGATGCAGAAAGGATGTTCCCAATGGTGGTGGGTCCAGAACCAGGGGACACAGTCTGATGATATGGGGTAGACCATTTAGGACAGGGATGAGGAGAACTTGCTTCACCCAGAGAGTGGTGAGCCTGTGGAATTCATTATCACAGGAATTGGTTGAGTCCAAAATATTGTATGGTATCAAGAAGCAGTTATATATAGCGCTTAAGACAAAGAGGATCAAAGGATATGGGGGAAGCGGAATTAAGCTATTGAGTTGGATGATCAGCTATGATCATAATGAATGCCAAACAGGCTTGAAGGGTTGAATGGCCTCCTTCTACTCCTATTTTTTCTATGTTCCTAATTCTGTGTGTGAAGCGGGAAAAACTATGTTTTTCCTTCTGGCCAAAATGGCAGGTTTTTGCAGCATATCATAAAGTATGCACGCATGGGACTTCCAGTGGCAGCCATAGTTTGACCGGTCACATACAGCTAGGCTCATGCATAGAGGTGTTGGTTTTGGAACTTTCTGCCCTTTGATGGGTGATTTTTGGTGACAGGTTGTGAGGAGAGAGGATTTCATTGCTAAATATGGCTATTGAACGTGGTCATGACCCTATCGGGTGGTAGAGTGCCGGAAGTGATAGTGGTCAATGAATGTAGAGAGGGCCTTTGATCAAGTGGAGTGGCAACATTTGTTTGTGACTCTGAGGAGGTTTGGGTTCAGGCCAACGTTTGTGGCATGGGTAGGGTTACTTTATTCATCCACCATGGCAAGTGTGTGAACAAATGGGATGGATTCTAAGTATTTCAGGTTACATAGGGAACCAAGCCGGGTGCCCTTTGTCACCAGTATTGTTTGCATTGGCAATAGAAACTTTACCAATTGTGCTCCGGGCTTCGGAGGACTGGCCAGGGATTGTGAGGTGGGGGAAGGAGCATAGGATGTATGCCGATGACCAACTGCTGTATGTGGCGGACATGTTGGAGAGTAAGGGAAAAATTATGGACTTGCTGGGAAAAAGAGAGGCCTTCTCAAGGTACGAATTGAATGTGGGAAAGTGTGAGGTCTTGCCGGTGAATAATTTGGGAAGGAGTATGAATCTTCGGGCGTTGCCATTTCGGGTTGCTGAGGTTAGGTTCCAGTATTTGGGGATTCAGGGTGCACATGATTGAGCAATGATGCAGAGATGGAACTTAACTGGTGGATGGGGTTAAGGTGAATTTGAAGAGCTGGGACGCCTTGCCATTGTCGTTGAAAGGGAGATTTCAGGCCGTAAAATGAATGTGTTACCTAGGTTCTTCATTATCTTCCAATCTTTCCCAATTTTTCTCCCTCAGGCCTTTTTCCGGAGGGTTGATAGACTGATCTCAGTTTGTTTGGGAAGGCAAGACACCGAAGGTAAGTAGGGCCCTTTTGCAGAGGAAGAGGCGTTCCTAAATCTGCTGCACTATTGCTGCACAGCCAATGTGGAGAAAGTAAGACAGTTGTGGGCAGAGGGAGGGGTTGCAATGGGTGCTGGTGGGGATGGACTCCTGTAAGGGGTCGTGTTTAAGGACAATGGTAAAGGCCCCGCTTCCGTTTGCCTTAGGGAAATACACTAATATCCTGGTGGTGGTATCACCGATGAGGATCTGGAATCAGCTACAGAAGCATTTTAAGTTGGGGCAGCCATCAATACTGGCCCCGCTGTGCAGGAATCATAGGTTTATGCGCAGACGGATGAACGCGATGTATGAAAGGTGGCATACGGCAGGGTGAGTGAGGGACCTATTTCTAGAGGAACAGTTTGCAGATTTTGCAAAGCTTCTGGAGAAATTTGAGTTAACAAAGGGGAATGAGTTCAGGTACCTTCAGGTGCGGGACTATGTGTTAAAGGAGATGTCCACTTTCCCCCAACCCCTGGATTATACGTTACTGGAAAAAATGCTAGCTCCGGATGAGTGTTGGGAAGTGAAGATCGGAGACACTTAAGGATTGTTGGGAAAGAAAGAGATGGTGTTAGTGGAAAGAATTAAGGGCAGGTGGGAGGAAGAGATGTGGATGGAGCTAGGGTGGGGGATGTGGAGTGAGGTACTGCGTCGGGTCAATTCGACTTCCTCTTGAGACGATGAGCCTCAATAAATTCAATGTGGTGCATAGGGTACACATGACGGAGACCCGGATGAGGGGATTTTTCCTTGAGGTGGAAGATCTTTGGTCTTTCTGGTCTTTCTGACCTACAGATCACAATTAGTAAGAATAAACAACAACACCTCCTCCACGATAATCCTCAATACTGGGGCCTCGCAAGGTTGAGTACTTAACCCCTACTATACTTCCTATACACACACACACAACTGCATGATAAAACATGGCTCTAACTCCATCTACAAGTTTGCTGACGAAACGACCGTAGTGGGTCGGATCTCGAACAACAATGAGTCAGAATACAGGAGGGAGATAGGGAGCCTAGTGGAGTGGTGTGATGACAACAAACTATCCTTCAATGCCAGCAAAACTAAAGAGTAAAGAGCTGGTCATTTACTTTAGGAAGCAAAGCATCATACAAACCCCTGTCTGCATCAAAGGAGCCGAGGTGGACATGGTTGACAGCTTCAATTTCCTAGGTGTGTACATCACCTACAATCTGATCTGGTCCACCCGTATCTATGCTAATGACCAAGAAAGCACAACAGCGCCTATACTTTCTCAGGGAACTAAGGAAATTTGGCATGCCCACATTGACTCTTACCAACTTTTACAGTTGCACCATAGAAAGTATCCTTCTGTAGAAAGTTGCATCACAGCCTGGTATGGCAACTTCTCAGCCCAAGACAGTAAGAAACAACAGAGAGTCATGAACACTGCCCAGTCCATCACACAAACCCACCTCCCTTCCATTGACTCTGTCTATACCTCCTGCTGCATTGGGAAAGCAGGCAGCATAATCAAAGACCCCTCCCACCCAGCTTATTCACTCATCCAATTTCTTCCATTGGGCAGGAGATAAAAAGGCTGAGAACACGCACTAACAGGTTCAAAAACAGCTTCTTCCCCACTATTACCAGTCTCCTGAATGACCCTCGTATGGACCAATCTGATCTCTTCACTCATCTTCTCGACAGAGTAATACTACACTCCTGTATGCTTCACCTGAAGTCTGTGTCTATGTATTTACGTTGTGTATTTTATCTTTGTCCTATGTATTTTCTTTTCATGTATGGAATGATCTGTCTGGACTGTACTCAGAAAAAATACTTTTCTCTGTATCTCGGCACGTGTAACAATAAACAAATCCAATCCAATTTATGAGAAGTGTGAGATTATATCCACACAATCCACTCTGAACACAAGTTAGTGTCCATGGTTTTCTCATCAGAATACCCCAAATGATTGTCACATACGGGTTTCCAACTTCTGCTCCGAAACACACTTTAAAACTTTCTCTCATAGTATTGTTTTCTCTTGTGAGTTTGTATTCCAAAATCCACAACAGGTTTTCCAAATGTCACTTTTAAACAAAGTTCTGCTCCACTTTTAACAGTGAATCCAGTCCAGAATTTTACACCTTTAGGATTTCTTTGTCTTGACTGCTGTGCAAAATGTTCCCAATTGCCAGACTCTGTTAAAATGACATCAAATGTTTCATCTACTGCTGAAGCCTGCTGTCCTACTTTAAATCTAGTTGTTGCAATTGCCTCGTTAACTCAGAACACTTTGTTTACTCTTCCTTGAAGACTTCTGAACAATATCTTGGTCTCTGTTCACTTAACTTCTCTTCATTTCTCTAATTTCTTTAATGAACTGGATGTTAGATTTCCAGCATCTGTTTCCTTAACCATTACTTCATAGTAAAGGCTGAGAGAGATGATCCCTTTATAGCCTTCGAAAACCAACTGCTTCCAGCAAAGCTGTGCAAGCTCCCTTCTCTCTCACATGTCTCCAACTATAATCAAATTAGCTAAATTAAACCTTTCTAATGTACAAGGCCCAGCAACACCCACATGTTTATGCCTTTTATTTATTCTTCACACTGTAGTCCTCTCTAAGCACAACAGAAACACAGTTAGAACTTAACCACACCCCACACATACAAAAAGCATCTTTGTCCAGCATTAATTAAACTCACTTTAAAGTATACCTTATTTCTAATGCTTACCAACACAAATATAAAGTCCTTAAAACTACCTTTATTTTCCTAGAATCGCATTCAAAAATCACCCCAAAGAGCTGGCGGAAGAGGACATGGACCATATCAGCGGGACAGTGCGTTTGGCGGCAAACACTTGTGTGAGCATCCAGACCAGCTCATCCCACAATCAACGCTACTGTGAGTGTGCTGTCCTGTTTTTTTATTCGGCTGCCATGCAATAATTATCTTCACTTTATTTCTATCGACACCTCTGCCAAGCGCTTGAGGCCCTCAACCAGCCATACCTTAGCTCCAGCCCCCAGGTCACCTCAGATAAGGAAGCTGAGGACGGCAGCTTTGAAGGCCCATCACAGCACTGACTCTGCACCAGTTCAGAGGCTCATACCTCATTGAGACATAGTCCGAGAGCAGATCACGATCTGGTGAGCACAGCAAGTGGAGGCAGCAACATGCAATATCACCAGCACCTGGAGAATTGCTGGAGGCCAGGATTCTGCTGAGCCCCAGTCAGATGATGAGCCTCTGGAATCAGCCCAAACCAATTTATGGAGCTGCAGTGACAGTAAAGAGACTATCAGGAAGGAATGTCAATTGCATTCCTTAGATTGCAATGGACGATTGAGGGGTCGCCTGCCTGTAGAATGAGGTGAGAGCACCGGCATACCAACATACCAAGGTCAACATTGGTAGGATGGCAGACATCATGGAGGCATTGATCCTGCTCTGCTGCAGGAGCTGCACTTCATCAGAGTCGGCATTGGTGGCACCTATCAGTGCCAACACGATAGGGGGCAGGGCACCTCAATCTCACTCCAGCTGCCCCTTATCCTCAGGGAGTCAGCCAGGGGGCCTTGAGCATTCATTGGGAAAAGAAACAGCAGCTGGACACCACTGGGCCATCCACCCAGGTGACTCCAGAAACATTCAGCCAATCCCAATCCCCATTCCTGTGACCCCATTCACTCCAGGTCCATAGGCTGAGGAGGGTGCACCTGCCCGGCAAAGTAATCACAGACAACAGAAGGTAGCCGTTAATAGGCTGCCTCCATCTCTGCTGTGGATGCCAGGGAAGCACCAAGTTTGTTGTGGTAGGATAAGGAAAGTAAAAAGATTTAGGATCAGAATGCTGGCATGGGTGTTCACAACATGTATATAATGTTCATAATTATAAACAGAATCACACCCAATCCTCATCTTTTGTATATGCCTCCATTTTATAATGAGCTGTGTTGGAGTCAATTAGGCCGGCACACCCTGATTCATCCCCTCGTTTATCGCAGATGTGGCTGTCATGGACATCTTGTTTACGTAGTCTGTTTCCATTTCACCACAGTGTGTGCCTGTTTTCAGATCACTGATGCCTCTTAATGTTAAGCACGTTGGTGGAAGACATGTCATTGACATGCTTTACAGAATCATGCCATGTTCAGTCTTGGCTGTGTAAGAGTAAGGCTGAGGCATTTTCCTATCACGTCTACATGACTGAAAGGTGCAGTTTAAAAGGTCGGATGTGTAAATGCATGGAGATGGGTCATACATCCCTGGGACTCCATGTCCTCCTCTCTATCATCCAGCAAAGTTTTCATGCGATGAGCCTGTACTCAAGAGCTCATGTGCGCTCCTAGCTGGCAACCGCCTTTCCGAAGGTACATTATAATAAGCTCACCAATAAGTGTGAGCACTTTACCACCCCAAGGCGACAAAGTTATGCCCCTCTCAGGCGCACAAACCTACACCTGTGAGTACTATCCTGTAGCTACCTGTATTACAGGGACAAAGCTCTTGTCACAATATATGGATGCAGCGCTGTTCCTCCCCTGACCTAAACACTGGCCGAGGTCACTGATGCAAATTCCAAATAGTCATTTCTGCCGAATAAGGAGCCTTTGAGTATACTCCGGATTTGCACATCTAAGCTTTAGACAATGTTGCATGGAGCAATGGGATAGGAAAGTGTACTGAAGCTGAAGTCTGCTCTTTATTAGGAACAAGGCGTGACCGCGAGAGCCTCACAGCATCTGAGCATTTTCAGTTTGCAAGGGACAGGGCTGGCCATGAGGGCACAATTCCAGCTTCATTCTGTGTGTCCAGAGAAGGCCCTGCTGGCATTCAGTCTTGAAAGTTTTTCTCCTCCCTTCAATGATCCAGGCTTCCATTGCAATCTTCTCCTTCTTCTCTGCCAGCTGCAAGCAATAAAACAGCAGTGATAAATCCAGGCTCCACCTTGCTAATGGTCTCCCCTCTGCACTATCAATGAGAAACAGACAAGAGCATTTGTCTCTTTCTGTCAATGACTCATCAGCAAATGTGGGTTAAAAGGCTTTATTTGTGTGTTGGAAAGTACTTGCCCCTGAAATGGTGACCAGTGCAGAGTGCATATCAAGGGGATGATAGTGGTGTAGAACTCTCACTGCCAGGCCAACTTGGACCCACTCTGTGTGAGTAAAGAAATCTCTCCCATTGTTTTGGAGGAGGTTAATGTTCAGGTTTCCCTCTCTCACAGACCTTTCAATCATTCCCTCTATTACTTGATCCCATCCTGTATGTGGTGCAGAATAATTTGTTACCCTTGAAGATTTTGAATTGGACACGTCTATGCCCCATTTGGACCTTCCCATCTTGAGACCATTTAGACATATACCACCAATTCTTAAAGGGGTGCAAGGACAGAGGGACCTGGTTGCATATGTGTATAGATCATTGAAGGTGGAGAGCAGTTAATAAAGCATATAGTATTCTGGGTTTCAATAATAGGGGCATAGAGTACAATAGCAAGGTGGTTATGTTGAACTTATAAAAGACACTAGTTGGACCCCAGTTGGAATATTGTGTACAGTTCTGGGCACCACACTAGAGGAAGCATGTTAGTGCAGAAGAGGCTTACAAGAATGGTTCAGTTATGAGGATAGATTGGAGAGGTGGGGACAGTTCTCCTTGGAGAGAAGAAGGCTTGGAGGAGGTTTGATAGAGATGTTCAAAATCATGAGGGGGTTGGATGGAGAGAAACTGTTCCTGCTCTTTAAAAGATCGAGGACTAGAGGGTGCAGATTTAAAGTGATTTGCAAAAGAAGCAAAAGCAAATGTGATGTGAGAAAAAACTTTCTCACACAACAAGTTGTTCAGGTCTGAAATTCACTGCCTGGAAGTGTGGTGGAGGCTGGTTCAAGTGAAGCATTTAAGAGAGCATTAGATGATTACTTGAATAGAAACAATGTTCGGGGATATGGGGAAAAGACAGGGGAATGTTCCGAAGCAATGTTGGAGAGCCAGTGCAGACACGATGGGCCAAATTACCTCCTTCTGCTTTGTAACAATTCTGTGATTCAATACTTTCAGGAACTGGGCATGGGTAAAATTACAGTAAAATATGTATTTGAGCATATCTGGCAAGATTTTTGAAAAATACACACTAAAAATCAGATTGGAATTTGGCAACAGGAAGATAGCTTTGAATTAATCATCATGGGTTCTTTCAACATTTTAAAGCTACTGATTTTGACTTTGTATCTTATGGTAAATATTCCTGTTTCAATAACCTCTTTAACTTAGGATTTTTGCCCCTGTAATTTTTTCCAACACTTCAAAGATATAGAGTGTTTTATATTTACTGGATGTAATGTTTTATTTGACTGATTAGTCTGTGCAGTGTAATTATACTCTTCTCCTGAAGAAGTCCTGCAGATTTCACACATTTCAGGTATAATGTTAAGATTTGTGTGCTATTAGGCTAATAATGCATACCAGCTCTGGTTAGCATACGTTGTCTCAATTCAGATTTTTAATTACTTCACCCTGTTATTAACTACAAAATAAAAGAACTTGTACTTGAATGGTTCCTATAGGTGCTTGAATCTGCTGAATTTCAAGAGGTTGTATCATCGGTGGAGCAAACTAAATTCTAATTGTGCAGCCTGGGTTCTCCCACACTATACTCTTTAAATTGTTCTCATACAAAAGAAAGCTTAAGCCTTCTCACCAAGTGCTATACAATGCACCTTGCCAATCATTGGAGGATAAGCATATCCTTAGATTTTCATTTCATTCTAAGTTCAAACATAGTTTTGAAGATGCACAATATTTCACTGCCATCATTTCCACATGCAATATGATCACAATAACAAAAAGGAAATGGATTTTCAGCTTTTACTCTTCAGAACACTTATATTGATTTTTAAGTAAATGGAATATTAAGTTAGATGCCCTGCCCATTATATGTATATATTATATATATTTAGAAATATTCATGTGCAAAGTACACACCTGAAATGCTCAAGATAAATCCACGTCACATCAGCTTTCAATGGCATCCTAAATATCATCTTCTTAAATATCTAAACAAATCAAGTGTTGCAAAAAGAGATGACTTTGATTAACCCATTTTAAACTGATATGAAGAAGTCATTGTTTTGCATTTACCTTTTGGGAGTTGGGGAGGATGCACAAAAAAAGGGTATAGAATTTAGCTGTTAAACAATGACATACTGTTTATCCTGCATTTGTGATTGTGTGTGTGAGACATTCCCTTTGAATAAGACTGCAACTAAATAATTTCCACTCTTGCTGTACTCTTATGTAAATGAGTGGAACAATTTTAACACTGAGACTTGTGACTAACCAGAGAGTGTAGCCTGTTTGCTGGTTAATATTCCCTTTGGGCAAACTCTTGTAAATGCACATTCCTAGATTAACAAAGGAAAATGGCGGGCTGGAGATATTGACTGAAGAGAACTTATTAAGGTGTATTAAACAGAACAGTCTCCTGCACATATAAATGAAGATGTTTTAGATACTACCACATAAGATAAATATCAACATGTATGAGATATATTTATATCTTCATAATTTAAAGTTGCAGTGAGAATTAATTATAATCATATATTTGTGGTCAGCTCTGTGTGTGTTGGGGGCCAGGGGCTTCCATTTAATGGCCAGTCTTGGTTTGACTGCCTATACACACCACGCATTCAAAGTATCATCTTGCATCATTGAATTTGTCTGCATATGTGTTTGTGGAACCCACCTCTTCATTCACCTGATGAAGGAGCCTCGCTCTGAAAGCTAGTGATTCAAAACAAAGCTGTTGGACTTTAACCTGGTGTTGTAAGACTTCTTACTGCAGACACACCTCGACCATTTTTTCCCATTAAATGGAAAGTGTTTAACAAGTGATCCATCCAATATTTCCCGCGTGATCTCTCAAAGTTGATTGACAGTGTCAATGTTTGATGTCACTTTTACCTTGTGTGTGGGCGGAGGAGAGTCGCAATCTGCACAGCGCTTCGGTAGTCCAGCCAGAAGCAAAGAGTCCAGAACTGGAGCTGGCAAACCGCACTGTTTGGGATTCAGGCTGGTCAAATCGGGCGCTGCATAGGCCACTGCGCTTGTAGCAAGAGCACCCCTAAATTATTGCTGTGGGGACCAGAGGAGCTTCGTCTGGCCCGCAAAGAATAATTTAAACTTACTGTTCAACGGCACATTAGGTGACATTGCCAGTGGAATTAATAAAACCATGCACAAGATAACCAGCTCTATCCCAAGGTGCCAATTCAAGTGCTATTGTATGATTTTTAAAAAACGCTATTTGCATGTTTAAAGAGACCTACGAGGCCGGCAACCTCTTAGAATGGCAGTGGGCCAATGACTATTATTTTTTTCTTTACGTTGTACTTTTGGATCATTTGGATAAATTATTGTAATTTAGGAACATTAATAAAACATATCTGTCTTGAATATGAAATATAACGTGTTTTTCTCCCCGCACGACTTATTTCACGAACTTTCTTGACCTTATTTATTTAACGGAATGCTGCGAATATATTTCCCAGGAAAGGAAAACAATTCGAAGCCAACAGGCCCAATGATGTAATATTTTTGTTGGGAAGAATTACCCTCCAGCAAATGTTTTAATTGAATGAAAGCGTTTGACCCTGAGCAACACGTTTAGTAGCCTACCCCCCCCCCCCCCCCCCCCCCCCAACAAATAGTCTATAGCACCGTCTAGGGATTTATATTGTAACATTTCAACTGCGGCTAAGGCCGCATCCAAAGGATTCGAGCCGCTTCCAGCGTCCCCCAAGCGCGGAGAGTGAGGGAGGCAAATTTTCGCCTCGGAGACCCCATCAGCATCAGGCCCAAGCTGACACTTTCGGCTGTTCTTGGCCGGCGAATTAAAAAGGACGAAACCACAAAAAAGGTAATCGTTAGTTGGGATTTGTGTGTGTGTGTGAAGAAACTGTTAACAAATCTTCTCTCAGTTTAAAGGGGTCAATCGGACCCCCCCCCCCTCCATCCACAGCACTAACCCCCTCCCCACGGGCTCTGCGACCCGTTTTAAAAAATATATTTAACCAGAAAGATTCGGATGTTTTTTCCAGTTGTGCAAACAAAACTAAATGTCTCCACCAGGAACTCTGTAAAAACAAAA
Source organism: Scyliorhinus canicula (assembly GCF_902713615.1). Lineage (NCBI taxonomy): Eukaryota > Metazoa > Chordata > Chondrichthyes > Carcharhiniformes > Scyliorhinidae > Scyliorhinus > Scyliorhinus canicula. The sequence continues at coordinate 59,046,617 of NC_052149.1, forward strand.
CATCGAGAGAAAATGTACTTGGGCCGCTGCTGCAGAATAACACAAGAGAAATGAATGACTGACTCTCACCAAATCAACCAACCACCTAGTTGACACTGTGACTAACCCGGGATTAAAGTACATTTTATGGACAGGAGAAATATTGCGATTTGCTGAATGGACATTTTTTTTAAAAATCAGACAAGCAGTTATTATCTGGGGGAATGGGGGAGGTGGAGTGGGGGGAGGGGGGGGGAAATGTTCTTGGAACATGATACCCATGATATGTAAAGATAACTTCATATATATATATACTGGGCAACATGGTGACATTTTACACAGCATTAAAACAACTCGTGTCTGCCGAAGAAGGAAAGGCTAGTTTCTAATAGGCGGGGATAACAATTTATGTTGCTCCAGCTTGCATTCAATTATGTTATAAGGCTTTGTTTAAAAAATGTTCTATTTGTTTTTGTTGGTCTGGAATAAAAATGGCCTACAGATTCCCCGGGCACGTGTTTTCTTTTTACTTCTTGCGAAAGCGCAGATTAGTATCATGTATATTTCAGACAATAATAAACCTCGGTTCAAAAAAAAATCAATCAGTGAATTGAGAGTTCTGGGAGGTTTTCCCTGTTTCACTCTCCATTAGGATGGCTGACCAGAGCTGCTGATTCTGGAGATGGGAGTTACCAGATGAATGAGGGGTGTTTTTTTTTTTTGCAACGCTACAACTGGTTAATGATAGATGTTGATGTTCAGTTTACTCTAGCTTTGGCAGCCCGGGTTGCATTGGCTGCTGTGTGCACCTCTGGTAAAGTTATTAGGATCTCCAGGCACAGGGGCACAAGAAAAGCGAGGCAGACAACAATCACTCCTCTAAATAAACATTAGTCTTAAAAAGTTTGCACTATTGACCTCAACCATTTGATTACGTTTATTTCTGTAAAACCACATCTCTTTATTCTGCGCAGACTAAATATTTTTTGTTGGCAGCGGGACAGTTATTTTTATACGCAACCATTCTGCGCCTCTGCTCTCTTTCCACCGCGGTGTTTGTATCAGAAAGGTTAATGTTATCAATGCAGTGTGACAACTGCATTTACACTTTCCCAATGGTCCATTTTGGGGCGGGGGTGGGGGGTGGATGTATTTCAAAATGTAAATATGTCGCTGGTTTATATACACTCTGATGGAATTAGAAGTGCAGGGGAATGAAAATAAATCAAAATGTGTCTGGAATATGGGATGCAGTAAATTCTAGCGGTGTTCAGTTGCCTGAAATGTGTTGTGAATTACAGCCCAGGCCTCTGGAAAGCCGGGTTAGGGGATGCAGCAATATCAGTGAATCGGTTCACAGAAACTGGGGCAGCAACTAAAGACCAGGCTAAATGGACATGTTTATACCCAAAACACCAACTAAACATTGGGGTTCACATTAAAATTGAAAACATCTATAAATCACAACGGTGATATTTGTAATAAAATGTCTAATCTAGCCCTAATGAGAACAGATTACTTTCAGCGGTAGTTATTGAGGGATTTGAGTTGTTTGGTGGTGTTAACTTTTGTAGCAAAGGGCGGCGCGAATTTCATTGTGAAGGGAAACATTGTCCGCTCTTTTAGAAGAGGCGCCTGTATCTTCCCTTCCAGAATAGTCTGTGTTGGCCCCGAACGGTGACCTGGGTTGTTTTAAAGCTTCGATTGGGGGTTTCATAATGAAAAATTGCAAATTTAAACGCGGCATGTATCTTTCACTGACAGTGAGGGGGGAAACACACAACTATACCTACGTACATAATAGTGAGATGTGCTTTGGTGTGCTGTGGTTATCCAATCTAATCCAGTGTACCTGGTTCCAACCTTTATTAATATTGGATCAAAAGAAGTGAAGTGCCGCCGACATTAGCAAGGTTAGAAATATCGTGTCATCGCTGCTGAATTGCTTTGTACATATGACAAGGAAAAGCCAAAGAAACCCTCTCTGTACAAACCAACTTTCATATATCAATAATTTGAACATGACACCAGTTTCGTCAAATTGACGAGTGCCGCGTATTTATTAGCGTCTGGGATGTCTTCACTGATATATGATTTGCTGGTGTAATTCGTGTCCATAACTGTAATAACTAAAGACAGAAAATCCCGAAGGAGTGTGAAAACATTTTAGCGTATTGCTGGTAGTGTGAACAAAGATGTGTAGCTCCAGTTTGATTACTAAATGTGTAAGCGTCATTCACTGTGTCCTTTCAGGAGCTCTCGCTAATTTCTAAATTCACAAACCCATAAGCTTATTAGTGGACAAGTAAAAGGTTATTTTTACAGCCGGCAGTCGGACGGTCGATTGTTTTAATTCAATTGTCTATTTGCCAAAGGGAGAAAAATACGATTAGGGTGAAACAAATGCAGAAATGTAAAGCTTTAAGAAAAACAATTTTCCTATTTAAATAATATCTTCATTTACAGATATCTAGGCAAATGCACGCGGGTCACTAGACCCTTCTACACCGAAGCAGGCGATGTGCTAGCAGAGGCTGGTTCGTTTTGTGCAGACAAGTGTTCAAGTACTCGCTAATAATTACAACGGCGCTTCGTGTTTTGGTCAACAAAGGTTCGATCTTATTCCGGCATCGCTCTCACGCCATCAACTCACGAGGCAAGGGACGAAATGCAAAAGACTGTGCGGGAACAGAGCTGGGGGGGGGGAAAAGGAATGTCCTGTTTTTTTTTTCGTTGAAAAGCAAATAAATCAGAGCTACGGATATCTGAAGTTTATTGCACCGTTTACAGGCTGTTTGCTTCATTTCAATTAATGGTCGCCTGACCTCACACTGTCGAGCAGATTGTTGAAACGCGATAGCGCCGCTTTAATACGTGAAATGTATCTAATTATTTGAGAAAGATTTTGTCTTAAGAACACAACTGCTACTCAGGGAGGCGGCCCCAGCTGCGATCAGGTTGAATTACCGTAATTGCAGAGGTCACATGTTAAACCCTTTCAGTCATTTAGTTAATATCTCCGCCCTTACACTGCACATTTAGTGACTTCTTCTTTTCTCTCAAGCACAAACCACACACAGTCAAACGCTTCACCCCACAAAGTCTGATATTTCCTCTACTTACTGGTCCTGATATTAAAAGTACTGCCGTCCAACGACCAGCTCCAGCTCACGGCAGAGATCATTTCTTCCTGAACCCAAGAGAAACCGATTGCTCAAAATTTGGAAGCAAACAGGCGAGACCCGTCCTTAAAAATCACAAAATAACGCTCGATTGAAATAATTGCGCACGAAAAAGCTTGTAATTTTGATAGGTCACAAATAAAGTGATTGAAAAATGGCAGGGACACGTTGCTGCATTTCCACATTTTGATAAGAACGCAATACGGAAACTTGCACACGTCCCAAATGCACACACAAAAGAATTTGCACAAATTATTGGTCGCGCACAGATATTTATTCAAAGTGGTTGGACTCCTTGTATGAAATGAAAATGAAATGAAATGATGGTATACACATGTTTACACATAATGATAGGCGAACACTTTTACACAATGTAAGAGCCACACAGATAACTAACGCGATAGACGGACCTTTACAGAAGTAAAATCGGAAAATGCTAGAAAAGCTCATCCGGTCTGACAGGTCAATGCTTCAGATTCATGATGTTCTGGTTCTGAGCGAAGATCATCGACGGGAACCATTAACCCTGCTTTCCTTTCTCCATAGATGCTGCCTGACCAGCTGAGTGTTGCCAGCACTTTCCGTTTATATTTCAAATTTCCAGCACGGGAAAATTTTGCTTCATATACGCATATCTATACACAATAAAATATTAGTTTATTAGTACGCACATTTGGCGATATTGATAGGTAGTTACGAGTGCGCACAAATACACACCCCTTGCTGCAATCCCACGTTCATAGGTGATCACCACAGATGGTTGTGTGGACAGTAGGGGGGGGGGGGGGGGGGAGACTGGACTCACTATCAAGTCTTAAAAAAGCAACTTTTTTTAGCGACAAAGACGAAGCCAATATCACAGGAGAGACACTTCCACGTTATCAATGGGCTCCTGGTGAATATTTAATTAGTGTAACATATTTAAATATACTTGCATCGTGTCCGTTTTTGGAATTTCAACAATTCATTTACTTCTTTAGGACATGGCTCGGTGAAGATAGATTTTCAATTCCATACAGTAAGTTTACTGTTACTTCTCGTGGTACCTCGTGGACAGAAGGGCCCTGACCTGACAAAAAAATAAGATTTAAACAATGATATATGTTCCCTATGCAAATTGCTTCATCCCATTGTTGCTTTAATTAATACAAGCAAGCCTACCTACTAAATAAGTACTGATAATATGTGTCGTTTTCTCTGGATCTAAGTACAGTCTGACGTGTTGTAATGGGACGAATCAAAACACATAAATGCTTGAAGTCAGAAACAGAAACAGAACAGCTGGAATTGCATGACATCTGTCAGGCAAAGTTGATTAAATACAAATGAAAGATAAACTAAGGATAGGTTGAAGATAAACTAAAGACAAACTAACTGTTCATCAGTACTTGCAACTTTTGGATGCTGATTATTGATCTGCTAAAAAAATTATGGGACAGGCACTTGTTCATTTTACTTAGCAAAATATATTTGCAGATATCTGCAACATAACCTTGCGTTATGTGTCTTTGTGCTTGTGTCTATACTTAGGAACCACCGAACTAAGATAGGCACAAGCAAAACATTACAAGATAGAGATGAACCATGTACTCTTCAAGATTCCGGTAGTTACTATTTGTTTTGAAATGCTGGTAAGCATTTATATGCCCATTAATGTTTAGAAATGGGGCGTAAAGGGATTTGCTGCTCTGAACAAAGCCCAGCCCAATGGACTTCGCAATCCACAGAATCACAGAGTGTAAAACGAGGTAATTTGGCCCATCGGGTCTGGACCGACCCTCTGAAAGAGCAGGCCAACTTCTCCGAGACCTAGGCCCACTCTCCCGCCCTATTCCCGTAAACCCGTGCACAGATCATGGCCAATCCACCTAACCTGCAGACCTCTGGATAATAAATGATGTTTGAAATTTGAAGGCAACCCGATTGGTTTAGTACGAACGTGATAAATAATTTGCCACACACAGAAGTCCCTGAATAAAAGATAGGTATGCGATCATGGTCGGTGCTGGTGCAAGTGGCCATGTGCAAGTGAAGCAATCTCGGGCCTATCCCGGGCCATTTGAAGAAGAACGGGGAATGAAAAATGCTACTGGAAGACAATGTCGCTATAAAAGACTGTAAACGGATTGGTGTCGTTTTGGGTCCTGCATTAAGTTCATTTTTAAAATCTATATTATGTAACATTGTTCTTGGTCTTGCAGAAAAGTGTTGAGAAATATATTGCTGCCTATAAGATAAAGGGACACAAACCTCTCCTCACAGGAGGATCGTATTCGATTGTGTTCTGTGTATGTCTCAGTGTCTATATGTGTATTTATGCATGTATGTGTTTGTGTGTCGGCATATGTTTATGTAGGTGTGTTTGTGTGAGCACAGTCCCTGCAGAAATACGTTCCGTGCTCTCATTTCTTGCCTTTTGAGTAATTCAGTTGAAACGCAAATATGTGCGTTGGGTTTATTCCAAAGTTTGAGCCTGAAAATTCAACAATGTAACCATCGTCTGCCAATGTGCGTGTGCACCAAATGGGAAAAGCAATTCTGGTGAAATGTAGAATTGCTCTGTAGTCTTTCTTTCGGAACAAGCTATTTTTCTTATTAAAGTCAGCTTACCTCACCTATTTGTATGGGAGTTACACTGAAGCAGCCACAGTGGCGGCAGATTTTCAAAATGTCAGAAGTGTTTTCCCTTCCACAACAACAAAAATCACATTGAAAAGGAAATTCTTCTCTGCGCGTTTAAATGCTGGATAATTATTCTTCCAATCACCAACCTTCTCCAAAAGCCCGTTTCGTCCTTCGGAAACGTAACGCATTGATGCAGTTTTTACTCCCACTTAACATACATTGGATTAACTTTAACATGCATATAATGGCACTTTTTTTTCAATTTAGTTTATAAAATCAAGCATCTTGGATTTTAAGTTCCTTTGTTTTGTAAGTGAGGAAGCAATGGGAGCATGAATGAGGTATTGCTTATTTGGATAGTGTTAGGTAATAAGAACTTACCTTCATCCAAGTGTGCTGGGAACGGAGGTGTGTCGAATTTGCAATCACTTTGTCACTGGAGGCGATACCTCCAGGGTGAATATGCTATTAGAGGAGCTGTACTGAGTTACTGTCAGAAGGATCTGGCTGCCCTCTTCGGGGATGGTGAGGTTATGGGAATCGGTCTCCTGAAGGGACCATTAAAATCCATCACATTCCCAATCCAATAACAGAACTCTAGGTGAACATGATTTGGAGAACCCAGATTTCTTAATGGTCCAAGTCCAAACACAATCATAAATCCACACACCATCCTAAAATTAAAGTTTCACGTGTTTTTAATACATATAAAGGGCTAATCTGCAATATTCATTTCATGAAATTAATTTTAAATTCAGATTTTCTTCCCAAAACACTGTCATAGATCATTAAATAGTGCACGGGTCTCTTTTGTTTTATTTACCATTGCAGTCTGTGGTTAACTTACCGTAAACCACATTGAATCACTTCTTCAGCTGTTTTTATTTCATATGTGAACATCAACTGTTGCAACAGGATTCCTGTCCGCGTTTCCTTGCGACTTTTCAAGATTCAATTCCGCATTTCAACCCCTGTGATCGAGGTAAGTTCCACGAATATATCGGCGTTGTTATAATGTGACCCTCGACAATTTATAAAATAACGGCGTCTTATGAAAAGGGCCCTGCGTTAGGCACAGGGGCATCGACCATTGACATCAAACGCATCGCAGGGCTTTGGAGCCATACCTATCAACACAGAACATCATGCACATTTGACTTCAAGCCTTTAATCTTGGCCAACTCAAACCTGAAGTAAAAAGCCGCTCATGAGGTTTGCCAGTGAAAACATCACCTGCGAAAATGATTTTGCTTAGTTAATTTTTAAAAATCAGGTCTGTGGGAAGAACGTGCGTTTTACGGGAAGAGGGCCGCTGTATAAATCTGCAGCCCATTTCCAAGTGCTGGCGGGTTTACTCTCACTATGTCTGGGTAAATGACGAGGGCAGGTGTCTTAATTTGTCAGTCAGTGGGTGGGGGGCGGGGGGGGGGGGGGGGGTGGAAGTGTCAAAAAACCGTAAGTTAGCACTTTGTTTCTTCAATGATTTGTCATCCGCTGTCAAGTGTTTTCGTTTTGAAGGTACGGGTGTAAATTCGGTTTCTGGACCCCTTTGAATATTATCATATGTGAAATGGAAGGTCGCTTTCGAAAATAGACAGTAGCATTACGGGCGGAAAATGAATGGTGGAGCTTGTAATCTAAAGCAACTTATTACAAAGTGTTGAGAATGAGGCCTCATTCTTTGGAAAAAATATTGTCTCATTGTTTAGTATGGTCCCTCCTGTTCTACACAGAAAGAACACGTGGAGAAAATGAGCAAAGATTTTTGTGGCGATGTTAATCAAATATTACTATAATAAATGACTCCATAAATACAGCACGCCGTTCCAGCGAACAATCAGCCTGTAGTTCTTCAGAGGGATACACACAAAAAAATATAGGAAGGATTGTTACGTTTCCTATCTGCTTGATCCTTGCCCCGTTCTTTTTAATAGAACAACTTTCGCCTGGAGACTTTTTCTCCTTTCACTTTAACATTCCGAGTCCTCCTTTGATAACAATCATTGCGAGGATCCGATGTCTTAATACAGTCGAATAACTGCGTTTACCCACCACACACACACCCCAGCCCCACAACAATCGTTACACTTGGGCCACACCATCAAAGCAGGATTCGAACTGACGCGATTTGCATCTGAATTGAGTTCGGATGGATGACACCAATAATCTCAGGATCAAAGAAAGCCCTCTTGTTGGGAGCGAACCCGGCACCTGTTGCAGGAGACCGCGGGCAGAAGCTCTTATTTAGATATCATATCAGCTTATGAAAAGGACAATGACACTTCAGTGCAACATTGCTAACTCGGTAAGGGATTTGTTTGTCAGATCTATTGCAATGGAATAAAAACAATATATTTTTTGTTGTTGTTGTAACCTTACATTAAAGAGGACGCCATTTAAATCCCCTAATTGAGCTGTACTTTCTCCTGTCAACTAACATTATTTGCTTCGTTTGGAAGATTGGCCTGCTTGCAAAAGAAAAGAAAACCTAAATGATGTGGATTTGGAAACATGTTTTCTGGGGTTAGAGCAATCGATTTGAATGTTTATCTTCAAAATGTAAAGTGCGTCCCATATTCCGAATTGAGAGGAAATGAAGACACTTCCTTAATAAAGCGCGCACAAGATCGCCCGGAATACCTTTGAAAGTGTATCTTTATATATACGGATGTAAAGCATCGGCGTCCAAATTAATCATCTGTATATTTGAAAAGGCGAATATGTCTTAAAGCTTGGTGATGGCAAAATTGATTCAGTATTAGATTTGGTACCATCAGGATTGCTCTTCTGTGTTATACAAAGCAGCTGTGTGTTGGCCAGGTTAATCCCGACACTAAATCTGATTTCCTGCCCACATCTTAATTGGTTTAAAATTTCAGATTCTTTTGAACGCAAAATGCAGGGGATAGGGGGTTGTGGTTAGAAACGTGAATCATGAATAAACTTAGAAGACCATTATGTCCACCGTAGACTCTAAGAAACAGTTTACATTTTCAATATATATTCAAAATGAACCCCAGGAAATATGGGCCAGAAAAGACCACCAATCACATTTGCCAAATGTTCTATTCGGCTTTTTTGGTAACTGCAAGCTACATGTCATTAGTAGTTGTTTACAGTATTGTATATATCTAATTATCAATATCAACAGCATTCAAATTTCATCACTGAGAAACTGGTACTTCTGCCTCATAAATCTCATTAAAGTGTAGGTTCATACGGTTTGGGCTCTGCTTACGGCCGCAGCGTGGGCAGAGTCGACTAAATGCCAGCCAGATGCCTATCCTCAATGTTCCGCCTCAAGTCAACACATCCTTCATTTCTAACACACTTCCGCTGCTTCCCCCAACAGCCACACACTTGGTATCAAACAGACAAACTCCCCTTTCCAGCTCGTGGCTGGGAAAACAAAATCCCCCTAATCAACGCTGAAGCCATTTTCAGAAGAACCCTGTGATCCAGTTAATAGGCAAAAGCCCCTTCAGAATGCGGAGGGGGAGGGCTGAAACTCTAAACTCTATGAAGCGGACGTTAAGCTGTACATTTAGCAGTATTTACTTGGGTTAAGACAACCCAACCTTCAGCGCCCGTGACGACCCATTGAACAATAATTTGAATTTACACAGTCTACTACAAATAGGGGCTGGGTTTCTGTTAAGGGGGTTTTATTGCTGTTATTGCAAATAATCCCTTATTAACATGGTCCTTAAAAGATTTAGGCTGAAGGCGAAAGCTCCTATTTCGTGCGTGTGGCTCCTTGCTGTGCATACCGCACACCGTGTGCGTGGACTGCTTCAGTTGCCATCCAAAGATTTGTATGAAGAACCCTCTTCACAGTTTATTTGTATGGCAACATTCAAACGCAAGCGAAAAAGCGAGGCGGCGGCACTTCTCCCTTAAGGAACGATATGGATATACATTTCAGATGTGTTCCCAATCTGTTACAAGTAGGAATAAAAATAATGGCCATCTTTAAAAGCCCGAGAACTACACAGATTGATTGCATTTTTAAAATGGATTAAACCCGTAGTTTTAATTCGAACTCCCAACAATGCCCTGCAAAGGGCACCTTCCCGAGCATTTAAAATCAGACTTTATCATTAATAAGACTAACAACTTTTGTTTTCTTAATGCTAAAAAATCATTTGAAATAAACGTCCTCAAATGACACAATCTGTTACATTAACTTCGAAAATAAAATGCTGCGGATGCTGGAAGTCTGCAATAAAAAGAAACAGAAGCTTGTTTTCATGTCACTTTAACTAATCCAGTGGGTATAACTCCCCCCCCCCCCCCCCCCCCCACGCCCAGCTCAGTTTGTAAACTAATAGAAAAAGGATCAATTTGGAAGAAAACAATTTGCACTGTTAGAACATACTTGCTGGAAATAAATATTCCCTGCAGGAAACTTAAGGGAGTAGCTTTTTTTTTAAAGAGTTTGTCTACTTTACTGTAGGTTTCAATCCGTCTTAAGTTACTTATAGACACCAAATACCAACGATAGCAGGGAAGCGCGAAACAGAGTACAAAAAAGTAGAACAATTTTTTTAAAAACTTGACGAATTGATTGGAATTCTGTTTTTAATTGTATCTCATCAAGAAGGAGGCTATTTTTAATTGGGCGTGTTCTTTCTATCCTGTGGTTCATCCTCGACGATTGTCTTCATTTTTGCCAATTAGCCGAAATTATGCGGCCGATATGTACAGACTGCTGTCAGTAATTAAAAACAGTTGTACTGACATCTTGAGGACTTAAACTACAGAGAACACATATTTCAGCATCATCAAAGGCTTCAAAAAGAGCTACCTTGGGGTAATGAGCGTGTCAACAAACCCATACGCAGTAATGTAGCAGTTCGCACAGAGTCCCAGCAAATAAAATGCATTTACAATTCAAAGCCAAACATGCAGTTGGCAAACTTTTAAAATAGATTCATTGCCCGTCTATTTTCTCCCGTCGCGCGGATCCCCGAGTCTTAAGCAACCTTTGTACAGGCAAACAAACACAAACATAAAAGACAACCCAACTGTCTGAGGGAAGATCGCTTTTCAACAGCAAATGTGTGAGCTGGATCTGGGACCGCTCACTGAGCGTCGTTTATTCAGGACGAGGCATTGTCAGCAATATAAACAAACTCCAGCCCTTTATGTGGATTACAGCAGATACAAAGCTTCTGCAAATTAGTGCTGCCCAGAAAATAGAATCTCAAACCAGATCGACCAACAAGCCACTGGTGTGGGAGGAATTGGGAAAGAGCAGTTCCAACCAATGCCCAAAGTGTGCAAATTCTTCGAGCAACCTATCCAACCAACTGCAGGAAAATACCAACCAAGGTACAGGTGAACTAAAATGGAGATTCCAGCTGAACTTTAGGGTTGATGGAAATAAGCAGCTTTGTAAAATTCATGAAACTTTTCTACTCTAGTCGATAGCTACCCCATTCAAAAACTGCCCTTCGGCCATTTGATGTCCCGTACAAAAAAAAACACATTGGAATACGGACTCTTCTGATGAAATGATTAGACGTTTGAATAGAAAAAGACCAGCTCCTACACGTCATTAACAGTGAATATTTTGGTTGATCTTTTAGTTTCCTTTTCTAAGCGGAAATTGCGAATTAAAAAATTTGCATCCAGCTGTAAGTTAACCATGACCATTTTTGTTAAATGTGGAAGATGTTCATTCGAGCTTAAATGGTCCAACACGCGCGTTTCAGTTTCACCAACGCTACATGACGAGGGTCGCTTGACCCTTGAGTTGAACTAAACTGGCGCCTGAGCTACTTTCCTCCGGCACGGTTAATGAGAGCAGTGTCATTTCTGTCATAAACCTGGAATTTACCAAATAATCCAGCAAACTCGAAAACACGCACTTTTTTTTGTTGTTGGACATTTCCATTGTTAATATCATTGTATCTGGCAGAATATGACTAACTTGAAGTGTAAAGTATTAACGCCATCCCTCCGCGCTGTGAAGATAATTGCAAATCGGTAGCACACTGAGTTTAAAAAGTAGGTTTGCAATTTGATGTGCAAATATTATATACAAATGCATGTCAAGACATTTTTCAGAGTTCAACACATTTATTAATTTACACGAAAGACCTGATAGACATTTAAAAACAAACAGCACTGTATCATTCACAGGCATCCCTTATAAAATAGAGCAATGCACAACCCAACGGGACAGCAGGCTGGAAGTGCGTGCGTTGTACATCTTTCCTATATCTATATACAAATAATTACAACAAAAAAAATCAGATTAGGGACTAGACTTTAAAGATAACTGAAATATTAAAAAATCATTTATTAATTTTCCTTTCGTCAAATTATTCCATGAAATTTACATCAAAGATCGGTTCGATAATCCTGAGTGTTCCTAACCGTCCTTGGACAGTGCTCGAACAAGATAGTGGATCAAAAACGTTCAGTACACTGGACACAATAAAAGATGACATTAAGAATTCAGTATTCCCCACGCATTCATTGAATTTTACATATATACAAATGATAAATATATTTTGTCTTTTTTTTCCAGAACAGAAATATTTGTGTGGTTCCAAATATTCAAAAATGTATCATTCCTACCTGACGCGGGCCGAGACATTTAATAGTGACAGGTGTTAAGATTTGTGAGTTTACTTGTAAAGTTCTGTCCAGTCTGTGGAACATTCTCGTGTGTTAAGTTCAGCGGGTTCTGGGACTGTGTGAGTGCCGGAGTTAACATTGCCAGTACCTGGGCTTGACTTCCAGTCGGGGTTGGATAGGGCGACCCGGGGGCATTCGATGGAGCAGCCCCGATGATATTGTCTATGGAGAAGGAAGGCCTCGACTGGCTGGGGTCGGCTTTCAATCCTTGCAGGCTGGGTAGAGTGGGACTTAGCTGCGGGTAGAAGGACTTCCTGGTTAGGTCGCCGCCGTGTAAAAGCGAGGGGATGGCTGGAGTGGGGAACATTGAGGCTGGAGGTGGCACTGCGCAGTGTGGCGATTGGAACGGGAATGTGCTCGGTGAAGGATGGTGATGGGGGTGGTGGAAATTCTGCAGCTGGATGCCATAGCCGCAGCCATAGGGTCCATATCCAAAACTGGGCAGGAAGCTGCTGTGCTCTCTCAAGATCTCGGACGGTTGCTGCCTTTTGAACCGTTTTCTCCGGCGTAGGAAGCTGCCGTTGTCAAACATGTCTGCAGAGTCCGGGTCCAGGGTCCAGTAGTTGCCTTTGCCGGGATTACCCGGCTCCCGGGGGATTTTCACGAAGCAGTCGTTAAGAGACAGATTATGTCGGATGGAGTTTTGCCAAGCAGGAAACTTTTCTCTGTAATATGGGAAACGGTTGCTGATAAACTCACAGATTTCACTGAGTGTCAGTCTTTTCTTTGGGCTCTGGAGGATAGCCATGGTGATCAGAGCGATGTAGGAATAAGGAGGTTTAACCAGAGCACTCTTACACAGCTTGTCACTTCCCCGGATTGTGCTGGCATCAGATCCGCTGGACAAGTCCGGCGACTCCACATTCTCACAAGGGTTTCTGCTCAGGTTATCATCGGAATCATTGTCCGAGGGGAAGCTGCCATATTTCCCCTCTGTGCCGTTCATATCACCGACCACATCAATATCCGTATCCTCGGAGAGCAGAGAATGATCAGACATATCGGCACCTAGAGTCATTGTTGAAGTGATCGGCCCAGTTTCTTCAATGCTTCTGTCGGTAGGAAATCTCCAGTCTCCCAGACCCCCCTAGCGGAGTGGCTCAGAATGGCTAACAGAACAAGTCGCTATCAGGGATTCCGCAGCCCTTTCCAAGAGGTCTGTTCTCTTTATTTCTCATCGACCACTTTGCAGATTGCTACAGTAGTTTGCTTCTCCGTTGGTGTTGTTATCACTGTCTGGCCGGGTCCTATTACATACAAATGCATGTGGGTTGGATATGGCTGCCCAGCCGATCGAGGCTGGCTGTTAAGTTTTTTTTTAAAGTTGGCCGGGTTGAGGCAGACTGCGGAAAGCTCTTCTCTCCTCAATCTGCTGCCAATAGACATTTATCCGACAGGGGGCGTCACGTGGCTCTGACGTCAGGGGCGAGCTGGGTTCTCTCTAGGTGAAGAGCCCCGGGCTCCTCTTAAAGGGACCAGCCAGAGATCACCCAGTGAAACTTCAATCCCAACAGCAAGATCATCCAGCCTGTAATTCACATTAGAGACCAGAGATCACCCAGTGAAACTTCAATCCCAACAGCAAGATCACCCAGCCTGCAATTCACATTAGAGATCAGAGATCACCCAGTGAAACTCTAAACCCAACAGCAAGATCACCCAGCCTGTAATTCACATTAGAGACCAGAGATCACCCAGTGAAACTTCAATCCCACCAGTAAGATCATCCAGCCTGTAATTCACATCAGAGATCAGAGATCACCCAGTGAAACTTCAATCCCAACAGCAAGATCACCCAGCCTGCAATTCACATTAGAGATCAGAGATCACCCAGTGAAACTCTAAACCCAACAGCAAGATCACCCAGCCTGTAATTCACATTAGAGATCAGAAATCACCCAGTGAAACTTCAATCCCACCAGTAAGATCATCCAGCCTGTAATTCACATCAGAGATCAGAGATCACCCAGTGAAACTTCAATCCCACCAGCAAGATCACCCAGCCTGCAATTCACATGAGAGATCAGACGTCACCGAGTGAAACTTCAATCCCAACGCAAGATCATCCAGCCTGTAATTCACATTAGAGATCAGGGATCACCCAGTGAAACTTCAATCCCAACGCAAGATCATCCAGCCTGTAATTCACATTAGAGATCAGAGATCACCCAGTGAAACTTCAATCCCACCAGCAAGATCACCCAGCCTGCAATTCACATTAGAGATCAGAGATCACCCAGTGAAACTCTAAACCCAACAGCAAGATCACCCAGCCTGTAATTCACATTCGAGATCAGAGATCACCCAGTGAAACTTCAATCCCACCAGTAAGACCATCCAGCCTGTAATTCACATCAGAGATCACCCAGTGAAACTTCAATCCCACCAGCAAGATCACCCAGCCTGCAATTCACATTAGAGATCAGAGATCACCCAGTGAAACGTCAATCCCTACAGCAAGATCACTCCGGCTGCAATTCCTATCTTTAATCACTGCAATCACCAATATTTTATATCCTATGATTTAAAGAATGTCACCGATTTTCGCTATTTATTAATCGAATTGTGTCCGTACAATGTTTTCCAGGACGCGACTCTATATCGTCAGTTCCATCCCTAGGTTGCATTATCTGACGTTCCGTCCAGTCGAGATTCAGTAGAACGCTTTATTGAAACACACATTGCATTTGACTGGTGTCAGGTTCTTACAGCTTATTTTGTTCAATTAAAATTGCCAATTCGACTTTCCATTGGCTGGTGAATTTACTGAATAATGATCTCGGCCACCTAAAACAGCTTCTGTAATATATACTTTACCCACTTTTTAAGCTAGCTCTCTCGTCAAATATATGGATTTCCTAGCGTGGGAGGTTATAAGTATCCCCATCTATTTACCAATGAAATGCATGAAGAATAACTCCAAGGATTCAACTAGCTAACTGCGGTAGGTTTATCTGTTTGGTAACAGGAATGGTTTAACATGCTGGACATTTTAAATTGATGTGTACTGTGTCGGGGGAAAATGAGCAGACAACTTTAATTGTGAATGAACAGAAAACAGCAAAGGGAAGCCGCGGTATTACAGTAATCTGACAAATCGGTTCACTTTCAGCTTCCTCACCACAGCCAGTCCAGTCACAGCTCATAAAATAAATCAGCTTCAGATTTATTTCTGAGAGACAGAATATCATTACTGGAACCCTGCTCCACCTATTATCTTGAGGAGCTTTCCCCATCGTCACCGAACATACACATTCGGTGTGAACAATGCGTTATGGCCGCTGAAAACAATATACTTTTTGTAATATTTGCAATCCCAGATTGGTTGAAAATGCGCCCAATTTCAAACGCTGCGTCCTTTTTGAAAAATCACCACCTTCTTTGCAATTTTATATCCAGATTAAACTGGATTCATACATCGCCGTTTCTCCTGATACATTCTCAAATGCAACACTTGCCGGATTTTCCAATATTGCCCAGATGTTAATTTTGTGCTGGCTACGATTCAGAATTACATGTGTGCATCTTGGAAAACATTATTCACATCACTAAGAAGCATGGTCCCGTTTCTTCTTAGCGGTTTAAGGCAAGAATTTCAAAAAACGTACATTACAACCACAAAATAGATCATTCCAAACTTTTATTGGATCCAATCAGAACTTCTCCAAGTGATGCCTGGTGTGGCAGGGTAGGTTCTGGACAATCGGAGTAAGGCCGCTAGCTGCTAGTCCTCGCTGTTATATAATAAATCTTTGCAGATCCTTGTAACATCATGTTACCCGCAATGTTCCACAATTATGGCAATGAGCTCCCTCCACATTTAGACTTGACTCGCCGATCTATTTCGAGCGGTTTAAGATCATTAAGAACTTCAAGCGAAATGCTATTTCCTGGAATCACATCGCCTGCTCATTTTCTTCATTCAAACTTGCATTTTCAAAGGGCCCATTTGATTCCCAACGTTTATGTTTCAAGATAGTCTATTAGTGCACAGTGCTGCTACACAGGACGTAATGTGGCTGCATAGCTCAATGCCCACACACGGTTTAGCTGCTTACGTTATCGATGTTAAACGTTCTTGCCAAACGCATAGTTTTTCTATGTGTGTTTACTGTGTTGGGAATTTGGACATATGAATGATTTGTTGAAATGAGCAGTTTGATCCCGCCTGGCGCTGGTTCACGCTGACAGCAGAATGGTTTTGAGAACCAGTGCAGATATTCATCGTTTTGCTGATGTACATTTTCTGCAAGTGACCGGAATGGCATGCCTTCCCCCGCGATCACCAATTTGTAATTCAAGAAACCGGGGCGAGGTTTAATTGTATGTAAGAAGTGTAGTATTCAGCATATAACGTTGGTGTGCTGCAACAGGTGCTGGGCTGGCATGTTCCTGGTAAAGCAACAGCAAGCGTGGACAACAGCTGTCAATTCCAAATGCCAGTCAATTTCCAAATTCCCAACAGTTTGTACTTTCTAAATGATTATGTGATCTCTCCTGTTGATTTCTAAAGCATTCCACAAACACATTGAAACACATCCAGGGTGATTTAAACTAAACACACAGATGATCACAAGCGTCCCTAAAGAAACTCCTGTGCTTGCAAATAAAAACTAAGGATTAGGATACTGTCGCTACCAACATCAACTATATAATCTCTCACCTAATTATTTACCTGTCCGCCAACTATTCCTGCAGTACGCGAAAACAGGGCACCTCAGCTAGAGCATATATAATTGCATGTACCCAACATTTAAAAAGTGATTTAAACAAATAGGAAGGAATGCAATGCAAAGGCTCTTTGCTCAGTAATTTCAGCAAAGTTATTTTCTTGCTTCGATTTTCCTAACCTGTTGAATGGGAGCCTATTTATTAAGTTCATTGACCTTTAACTCGCAACATAAACGACAATATCCCTGACGTTTTCTCTCTGCCAATGTGATTCCGGGTAAATCTTAACGAATTATTTGTGTGTAATCGTTTCAAAGGAACAAAGGTCATTTGTTTTTTTACATTGTGCAAGCAACAGCCTCACGCGTCAGCCTGGACTTAGTTCTGATAAATAAAAATATTTTAAAGGAATTTTATTTTGCATCAGAATTTATAGACGGATTAAAATATGTTTACCTAAATCCTTTTTCACGAAGTTTAAGTGCAACAGCCTCAATGGTTTGGTTGCGTATTTCGAGCGACAGAGGATACTAAAACCTCTCCAATTGTCAACATCGAGTGGACTCCGCGTGGATTTAAGATCCTGATAACTTGGCACGGTATATCTGCTTGTCTTTGTCACTTTCGACCATGATCTATCGGCATTGGACACAACACGACCCAACACGCTGCAGACTCGCCCCCTACATGAAGGTTCTGATCGTTACTTTCATGTCTCGGTGTCAAAAACCAACTCCCATTGAGGGAGCCTTGCTACATTTAGTCGGCGAGAGCCAAATGCGCCACCTACTGTCCAATGTGGAAATAACAACAGTCACCTTCAGAATAATAATCAGCAGCGAGAGGGGATTGCACTGGCAGCCGGGGGTGACCCCTCCGTTCAGTTCATTCAGTGGAAATAGGAGAGGCCACCATCTAATAATAACCAACTTCATCAAGCACCAAATTCTCCTGTAAAGCACCTCACCAAGACAGGGTGAGATGCATCAGAGGATACTGAGGGGAAAATGGAAATGGTGGAGGCATTGGCCACAATTTTCAATCCTCCTTGGATAAACGTTTGGTGCCAGAGGACTGGAGAATTACAAACGTAATCCCTTGCTCAAAAATTGTGAAGAAAGCACAGCAACCCCAGGTCAGTCCGTTCAACCTTGGTGGTGGGGAGGCTTTTCGAAAATACAATTTGGGACAAAATTATGGATGGCTTGGGCAAATGCGAATTAATTAAGGAAAACCGGGTGGATTAGATGAGGGCTATTCGTGCTTGAATATTTGATGATGTAACTGAGAAGTAGATGTGGGTAATACAGTTGATGTGGTGTACATGGACTTCCAAAGGACATTTGATAAAGTGCAGCACAGACTTGTGAGTAAAGTGAGAGATCATGGAATAAAATGGACAGTAGCAAGATGGACATAAAATTGGCTAAGTAGCTGGAAACAAAGAGTAGTGGTTGTTTTTAGTTGGCCTGGAGGAAGGTTTTTAGTGGGGTCACTGTTAGGACCCCTGCTATTCTTGATTTCTTGATATATGTTAATCTAGCAAGGGCAGTTTCATAATTTGCAGATGACGAAATTTGGAAGTATTCTGAACAGTGAAGTTAGTATTAAAATTCACAAGGACATAGGCAGGTTGGAATGGGCGCACGGTGAAACTTTACCCAGAGAAGTTAAAAGTGATTCATTTTGGTAGGAAGAATGTGGAGAGACAATATAAAATAAACAGAACAATTCTACGGGGCTGCAGACCTGAGGGACTTGGAGGTGAATGTCCACAAATCATTGAAGGTTGCATAGCAGTTGTGATTGTTGTTAAGAAAGTTAAATGCAAGGCTTCCCAAACTGTGGGTCTGCATTTGAAAAAAATCCTTGGCGCGATTCTCCGTTTCAGAAAGTAAGTGTTGACTCCAGGATAGAATCGTGGACTGAATGGCAACAAAATTGGTGCCACACCCAGAGCAATTCAACAAGCGTTAATGGGTTAGCACCAACACCACGTGGAACACGAGCGGTTCCAATGAAAAATGGTGTCAGATTCTCCAGGGTCGGGATTGGCACTGAAGAGACTGACAAGCTGCAGCTGCATATTAGCACTCCAATCCCCACACACACTCATCCCAGCAAACAAGATGGCAGCACAGAGAGCAGCACCCCGGTTCATGTACTCTGAGCTCGACACCCTGCCAGACACCATGGAGGAGAGGCAGGCTACCCTGTACCCTTGGTTGGGAAGGAGGTTGCCACCCACTGCCGTACACCGGGCCTGGGCTCAGGTGGCAGACACCATGAGCGCCGTGGGCCCCACCACCTGGGCTGGCCATCAGTGCCGCATAAAACTGCAGAACCTCCTCAGGGCGACCAGGGTGAGTAGACATTACTGTGCCACTGGCACCAAACCTCATCCCACCCACCCGTAACCCCCTCCCCTCCCGGAGGGTGACCAGACCTCCCCCCGGCCCTACTACTCCACTTATCAGCACCCATACCGGGTGCCCTGGTCACAAAGGCCACCAGCTGCCCACCCCCTGGGCTGCATGCATCCGGCTGCCTAACACTGTGCACGTTCTGTCTACCCCCCAGACACGATAAGGTGGACCACAACAGCCGGGAGAGGGAAAAGACTGGAAATGGACTGCTGGACCTGTGGCCCCTTACCACAGCGGAGTAGCAGGCACTGGACCTGATTGGTGGGCCTGGAGAGAGGGCAGTCGCCAAGGAGGAGGTCGGCATTGGGCGAGAAATTGAGACGCCGCTGAGCTGCAGTTCCCCATGGTACATGTGTCCCCAGCCCCATTGCCACCCCCACACTCCCCTACATGACCACCCACCACTCCAACCCACAATCCAATCATGTGTCATGCCTTATAGAATCACCTGGCAATGAGGCAGGCCCTTCTGGTGTCGAGCGGCCCACCCCCCAGCAGATATCAGCAAGGAGGAGTAGGACACGGCAGCGACGGGAGCCCTCAAAACACAGCCCGTGACATCCTGGAGCACTAGTCCAAGATGACACTGACTTCCCGTCATAGCTGTCTCCAACACCTTCCACCATCCTAGAGACACTCACTTCAGTTGGACACTTTAGAGAAGAGGCTCCTGGGGGCACCATTTGATCCACACCACACACATGCTGCTGTAAGTCAGATGGAGGGAGGAACCTCGAGGGGGTGGTCAGACAGCGGCTAAAAATCCAGGGACTAGATGCCATCCGGATGAGTTCCGGGCTTCTGGAAAGGGCAGGCTCATTAATAGTGGAGGTGCAGACACAGAGCCGAGGACTAATTGAGGGGCTGTTAGCAACAATCCAGCACCTGCAGGTGCAATTGGAAGAGTCTAGCCCCGTGCAGCAGCAGGAGGCAGTGCCATCCATGCCTGCCACCCAGGCCAACCCTGCAAGTGTGGCATCCGCGGTGAAGGCCTTGGGGGTGAAGGCCATGGGTCAGGATGTCCAAGGCCAGGGGCATTCTGTTTGGGTGGTGGCTGAGGCACAGGACATGGCTACCATGTCACAGACAACCATGTGCCAGGGCCAGCTGGACATTACAGCGATGGTCCAGAGCGTGGCCCAGTCACAGCGGGTCATGGCTGAGGGCATTGGTGGCATTACCTGAGCGGTGGCGCACCTGAACCAGACACAGAGGGTGGTGGCACAGTCACTAACTCATGTGGCACAGACCTAGAGAGAGGTGGCACAGTCACTGGCTGGTGTGGCACAGACCTAGAAGGTGGTGGTGCATTCACTGGGTGGTGTGGCACACTGTCAGAGGCAGGTGGTCCACCTCCTGTGCTCCATGGCCGAGAGCATTGAGACCCTGGCTGAGACGGTGGCGGGCCTTCAAGACTGGCAGCGCCAGGTGGCGGGGGTGCCTCAGGGGATATCTCCACATGCACCCCCATACCAAGGAGTAGCCTGGGGGCCATTAGGCCCCCACTCCCCCCGAGGGAGGAGGAGGTGATGGGGCCTGTGCCTGTGACTCCTGCAGTGGTGGTGCTAGAACACCACAACACCTCTGACTGTTCCCTCCTGTCCCTGGCAGATCTGATGGGCAGCCGGCAGAACAGAGTGGCACCATGACACTGGGACACCCAAGCAGCAGCCGGGCCCATCCAGGCCCAGTCGCCCCAGAAGACGGCTGCCAAAGGGGACCTAGAACACAGGGCAGGAATAGCAACAGGCTGCCCCCACTTCTGACAGACCACCTGGGGATCTACTGGGTGTAGCATTGGGGCCAGTAAGGCCAGAAAGTTAGACATTAGTTATGTTGGATCAGGTACAGGGCACAGTATAGCATTAGGAGCTAGAGCACAAACCTGTCATATATGTTCACCATTTCACAATAAGCACATGTTAACAACGTTTAAACCTACCTCGGTGCTCTGTCAGAAGGATGTAAGGGATAGGCTGGGCCAGGCTGGCTGTAGAGGTTTGGGAGATTCTGGACAGGTCCCCACTCGGCGCCTGGAAGGGCCCCATTGCATAAGGTTCAGGGCGACCATCACCTTGACCGTCATAGCTCAACACGTCGGTGGCAAAGGGTATATGGGTGGATGTTGTGGGTGAACCTGGGCCAGGAACCCCAGTTCAGCCAGTGCTCACTGCTCCCATCCCTCTCCACCCCATACCCCCTACCTCCCCGCCTGCCACACCCCACAGAGGGAATTTCACAGGGGAGAGGGGGGTGGCACTGGGAGGGTGTTCATGGGAGGGGGGGAATGGGTGTTCAGCCGGGGCGGGGGAGGAGTATATTGGGGGTGGGATGGGATGTCTGTGCCGCTGGCCAGCCCCATATTCAGTGAACCTGGAAGTGATAAGAGATTCCTGTGAATGTCGGCACAGGCACACATATTGTGCAGCCTCCCATGCCTGCCCGGGCCACATTTCCTGCCCATCCTTGTAACCCCCTGCATCCTCCTCGTCGGACAAGGCCTGGCGTTCGTCCTCCTCCTCCAGCAGGTTGCCCCTCTGCTGCACGATGTTGTGGAGGATGTAGCAGGCCGCCATGATGTGGGAGACTCTTACTGCATCTTCGGGATGCCAAAGCACCGCTCAATCATACCCCTGGTCGTGGCACGAGTGTCGTTGTGGCAGGTCTCCGTGTCGGTCCATGGCCTCTGGATAGGCGTCACTAGCCATGCCTGCAGCAGATCAGCCCTGTCACCCAGGAGCCAACCCCTCAGCTGGGGGAGTGCCTTGAAGAGGTCAGGAAATGTTGAGAACGCCATGATGAAAGTGTCATGCACACTGCCCAGCTATTGAGCGCAGACGTAAATAATGCGCATCTCATGGTCACACACCAGCTGTACGTTCATCAAGTTGAACCCCTTTCAGTACCTGAAGACTGGCCAGTTCATGGGCCAGTTCTCATAGGGCGACATGCATCCCGTTGGACCAGGGGCATCTTGGTGATGATGGCAAACCCCACTGTCCGGGCATCCTGGTGGGCTTGGTCCACATTGAAATTCATATATTGTGCATTGTTGCACCTGCGCATCGAGGTCTGGGACATTTCGGGCAGGTCCCCATTCGGCGCCTGGAAGGATCCCATTGCGTAAAGGTTCAGGGCGACCGTCACCTTGACGACCACTGGGAGTGGGTATCCTTCCCCATTCCCCAGTGCTGCCTGGTGGGCCATGATTCGGCAGATATGCTGTACGGTCCCCCTGCTCAGCGGGAGTCTTCAACAGCATGCCCGGTCTGGCAGGTCCTCAAATGACAGGTGCTGCTGGTACACATGAGGCTTCATGCTGTGCCTCCTTCCAACCTCCTCCTCGTTGGCCTCTTGGGTGGCCGGCTCTCCATCTTCACCGGCTGGCTCCTGTTCCTCTGGGGCAGGCTCCGCTGATTCAGGATCCTTCCCGTGCAGCTCCAGCTCATACAGCCTCAGTGCATCCCCCAAGGCTGCAGCGATCAGGATGAAGGCCACCATTCCTGGGTGGTTTCCGATAGCCATTGTGTGCTGCCCATGCCAGCGGTACGCTCTGCCACCCCCATTTGGCGCCGTCCTGCAGGGGCTACTGTGGGAGTTGCCCTTGGGTGGCAGCCTGTTTAGTGGAGGGAAGTTGGTAGGGTGGAGGGTGGGGGCTGGAGTGTGAGGTCGGTGGGGTGGAGGGGGGTGTTGGGATGTGGGAGTGGTGGATTGGAGGGTGGGGCTGGGGTCCAGGGAGTGGTCGGGTGGGGGCACCCATATGGCCGGTGTCACTCTGCACAAACATGGGCCATGGTGGGTGGTCAGTGGGGTACACAGCAAGATGGCTGCCTTGCTGGTTGCGGCAATAGCAGTCCATGCCTGGACACCCCAGTCCCATGGGGGGGTGGGGGGGGGGGTCACACTGCCCCCACAGGCCATCCGCTGTCACCCCCATTTCCCAAATGTTTAAAGCCACAAGTCAAACATGCCATCGGTAATTCCTCCTGACGAATGCAGAACATTGAGAAATGTTCCTGGGGAACAACGGGTCAGGCCCGTTAATGACTTGCAGACGGCATTTACTGTAGCTGTGGTGTAGAAAGCATTGACACATCTGTTGAGGCACCAGAGCATGACATTCTGTTGTGTGCCTGGTGCGGGCAATGATTTTTGTCTCATGACCGATTCTCTGGCCAATCGCCTTTCCTGATCATGTCGGCCAATGGAGAATTCCGCCCACTATCTGTTTCATTCACTTCCTCAATGTTCAACAGTCACTCACTCTCCCCAAGTCAAGTACTAAAGCACCCCCCTCCAACCCTAACCCTAACCCTAATCCCGAACGCCCCATCCCTCCTCAGCAACTGAAGAATCAGCAACCCAAGCCTACCCTCCCCCAGCAAGTTCTTACCCCACACACCTGTTACGACTAATCCCCAGTGAGATCCTACAGTTTGTTATAGTTCCAGATGAAATCCCTAAAATTGTCATGCTCCAAAGATTCAGAGGGATAGGCAGGCTGCTCTTTATTCAAACTCCTCCATTGGTCACAGCAGCTCAATTTAAATAGGATCCCTTCTCTTGCGGATGCCTTCCCTCAGTCCAAACATATTTATGTTTTGAAAGGAGCCAATTTACCAAGCTCCCTTGGGTTAAAGGAAGAGTTTATTAGTTACTAAAATGCGAGAAAAAAATAATACAGTAGTCCCCCGTTATACCGCGCCCTGCAATACCGCAGTTCGCGATATACGGCGGGGGTGCTTATGGACCCCAAATTTTTTCACTCTTTTTGAAAGAACACCTTTTTAAGCCGGTGAACTTGTTTGTCATTCCGATTAGCCGCGATGGTTAGCCCGATTAGCCGCGATAAATAGCCGCGATGATTTGTAATTAAAGCGTATAAATACAAAATGCCTAAGCGCAAGTCTTACACAGTAAAGGAAAAGATAAATTTGATAGACCGTATTAGAAACGGCGAAACAAAGGCAAAATTATCCAGAGAGACTGGTGTGCCAGAGTCAACCCTCCGTGGGTGGGAGAAAGATGAGGACAGTTTGAGAACTTATGTTGAGACAGTTCCTGAGAGTGAAGGGCTTGCCAGGAAAAAGGCAAGGACCGCTAGTGACATTAACTTGGAGAAGGCTGTGTTCACCTGGTTTGTCCAGGAACAGTCTGGTGGCACCCCCCTATCTGGACCTATCATCAGGACTCAGGCTGAGAAGTTCCATCACCAGCTCCACCCAGAGGACAGCAATTCCGTAGCCAGCAAGGGTTGGCTCCATCGGTTCCAGAAAAGACATGGGATAGGTGCAGTTACCATCAGTGGTGAACAGAGATCCGCCGACTCAGCAGCAGCAGAAGCCTTTCCGGACATCCTCAAGGACTACATGGTGCAAGAGGAGCTGACCCCTGAGCAACTCTACAATGCAGATGAGTCAGGGCTCTACTGGAAGATGCTGCCTGACAAGACCCTAGCTGTCAAGGATGATGCCCACAAGACTCTGGGGTTCAAGCAAGCCAAGAACAGGCTCACCATCCTGTTTGCCAGCAATGCCACAGGAACACACAAGCTGAAGCCATTGATTGTGGGCAAATTCAAGTCTCCTAGATGCTTTCACCACATCAACATGGAGAACCTACCCATTACCTACCGGAACTCTGGCAAAGCCTGGATGACAGCTACTCTATTTGAGGAGTGGTTCTTCAAGTACTTTGTACCCAGTGTCAGGGACCACCTTAGTGCCCCCAACTTACCGCAGAAGGTCACACTCCTACTGGACAACTGCTCAGCCCACCCTCAGGGAGATGTTCTCAAGACCAGGGATGGGCATATCCAAGTGCTCTATCTCCCAAAGAACACCACCAGCAAGATCCAGCCATGTGATGCTGGCATCATTCAGACCTTCAAGTCTGTGTACAAAAAGGAACTGATCCTGGAAATGATAGACTCTCCTCTCACTGTCCCAGATTACCTGAAAGCCATCACCATCAAGGATGCCTGTTATCTGGCAGGGAAGGCCTGGGGATCTGTGACAGAGAAGACCATCGCCAACTGCTGGAACAAGGCCCTAGGAGCAGCACTCCCACAACCCCAACATGACCCAGAAGAAGAGGGCTTCCTAGGCTTTACTGAAGCAGAGACCAGGGAAGCTGAGGAGAGGCTAGAGGACCACCTGGATGAGAACCTAACACTCCAGGATTGGGTGAACAGGTGGGCAGCAGCAGAGGACGACATGGCACCCACAGAAACATTCACAGAGGAGGAGATCATCGACTCGGATGCCATCACCCACCTGAAGTGGCTCATAGCATACACAGAGCAACAGGACTTCGACCCCATATACATCCTACATCTGAAGAACCTCCAGAGGCAAGCACAAGTCAAGATGAGGAAGGGGATGTGCCAGAAGAAACTCAGACTTTTTCATGTGATTTAAATGATTTTTAAAAATATGCTTGTAAGTGCTATTTTATGTATTATTGTATATATTTTTGAGTGGTATTCTTTAATAAATTTAAAACTTGAAAGAACTTTGATGTTTTTTATTTAAAACGCCCTTCCATTCTTACATTGTAAGGCTATTATATCCACAATACCTGAAACTACCCTGATATGTTCACTTGTAATTATTCTTTCCCACAGCAGAACATTATCTGGCCATGTGTTGCTCTTTCAAAATTTTCGTAGGCTATCCGCGGCTCGGATGCAATGCTGGTGGCTGTCTTGGACCCCAACACCCGCGGTATAACGGGGGACTACTGTAAAACACAAAGCATATACACACAGATTAGAAATGAGAAGTCAGTCCACAAAGAGAAACTAAATGAAATGAAATGAAATGAAAATCGCTTATTGTCACGAGTAGGCTTCAAATGAAGTTACTGTGAAAAGCCCCTAGTCGCCACATTCCGGCGCCTGTTCGGGGAGGCTGTTACGGGAATATATAAGAATCATCTTTGGCTTGACTTTAAGGACTAGATGGTGAAATGTGTGACTGTTAAGTTGAGTGAACACAGTGGTGCTATTTCAGCAGTTGAACTGTTGGTTTGGAGATTCTTGGTTCTGCAAATTAGCTGAAATGAGTTGTTTTGTTTCCTTTTTGACTGTGGCTTTGCTGACAAGTCAGTTGCTACCAGCAATCAGAAAATAGACCTATTTACCTGCAAGCACAGGGATAACTGGTGGATGTTCTTCCATTGTGACCTTGTGGTGAACCACTGTGCACCTGTATTAGGGGATGTTCGGTAGGACCTGCACTACAGGTTCGCCGGTAGCCCCTGCCGGCTAGCTCCGCCTACAAGGAGCCGTATAAATATGCGTGACCTCCTCCTGATCAGCCATTTCGCCAGCTGCAGTAAGAGGCCACGCATCTGACTGTAATAAAGCCACAGTTGTACCAATCTGAGCCTTTCGTGCAATTGATCGTGCATCAATTTATTACAGTCAGATTTTTCTACATTATGGACATCAGGATCAAATCAGATTGCCTGCAGCTGGGTCCGCACTCGCCAGACGTCAGAGAGGACTTTAATCACTGGCTGGCTTGTTTTGAGGCCTATATCAACGCTGCGACCCCCACGCCGACGGAAGCTCAGAAGATCCAAGTTCTATACTCCAGGTTGAGCTCCAACGTGTTCCCGTTGATCCAAGACGCCCCGGGTTACGCGGAAGCGATGGCACTCCTAAAAGAGAACTAGGTTCAGAAGACAAACACACTCTTCGCAATGTATGTACTCGCCACTCATGTACAACTACCTGGTGAGTCCATCAAAGACTTCTGGCGGGCCCTAATCCCACTCGTACGGGATTGTGACTGTCAGGCCGTCGCGGCCACTGAACATTCCAATCTCCTCCTGCGTGACGCATTCGTAACGGGGATTGCCTCGGACCCCATCCGACAACGTGCTGGAAGGGGCCATGCTCGACCTAACGGAGACAAAAGCTTTAGTGCTCTCCATGACGGTCGCATCTCGAAACGTCCAGGCCTACCCCGCTCGCCACGCAGCCCACCCCTCCTGCCCCTCCTGGACCCCGCAAACGACCCCCCCGGCTGGGGCCCCTCCTAATCAATACGCCTGCACCGCCCGCCACGCCACGCACCCTGGGGGTCACCGCGCCAACCAACGGATCTCCATGGCCTCCGGATCCCACTCTGTCCCGATCCGAGGGTTCTGCATGGTCACTCTCACTGTCCAGGGCGTAGAATTCAGCGGTTTCCGTCTCTACGTCCTCCCCAACCTATGCGCTGCACTATTGCTGGGTCTGGATTTTCTGTGTAATCGCCAGAGCCTCACCCTCAAATTCGGCAGGCCCCTACCTCCACTCACCGTTTGCGGCCTCACGACCCTCAAGGTTGACCCCCCCTCCCTCTTTGCCAATCTAACTGCGGCTTGCAAGCCCGTCGCCACCAGGAGCAGACGGTACAGCACCCAGGACAAGGCCTTCATCAGGTCCGAGGTCCAGCTGCTTCGGGAGGGTATTATCGAGGCCAGCAATAGCCCTGGAGAGCCCAGGTGGTAGTGGTTAAAACTGGGGAGAAACACAGAATGGTCGTGGACTACAGCCAGACCATCAATCGGTACACGCAGCTCGACGCGTACCCCCTCCCATGCATATCTGATATGGTCAATCAGATTGCACAGTACCGGGTCTTCTCAACAATTGACCTGAAATCCGCCTACCACCAGCTACCCATCCGTAAATCGGACAGTCCATACACTGCCTTTGAGGCGGACGGTCGGCTCTATCAATTCCTTAGGGTTCCCTTCAGCGTCACTAACGGGGTCTCGGTTTTCCAAAGGGAGATGGACCGAATGGTCGACCGGTATGGGCTTCGGGCCACATTTCCGTACCTGGACAACGTCACCATCTGCGGCCATGACCAGCAGGACCACGACACCAACCTCTCTAAATTTCTCCGCACCGCCACTCTCCTCAATCTTACATACAACAAGGAAAAGTGTGTGTTCCGCACAACCCGTCTAGCCATCCTCAGCTACATAGTCCAAAACGGACTCCTGGGGCCTGATCCCAACCACATGTGCCTCCTCATGGAGCTCCCCCTCCCCCACTGCCCCAAGGCCCTCAAACGCTGCCTTTGGTTCTTCTACTACGCCCAGTGGGTCCCAAACTACGCGGACAAGGCCCGCCCACTCAAACAGTCCACCCAATTTCCCCTCACGGCTGAGGCACAACATGCATTCGCCCGTATTAGAGCAGACATAGCCAAGGCCAGGATGCACGCAGTAGATGAGACACTGCCCTTTCAAGTTGAAAGCGACGCTTCAGACGTCACCCTCGCCGCCACTCTAAACCAGGCAGGCAGACCCGTGGCATTCTTTTCCCGCACCCTTCATGCCTCAGAAATTCGGCACTCATCCGTTGAAAAAGAGGCCCAGGCTATCGTTGAAGCTGTGCGGCATTGGAGGCATTACCTGGCCGGCAGGAGATTCACCCTCCTCACTGTCCAACAGTCAGTAGCCTTCATGTTCAACAACACGCAGCGGGGCAAGATCAAAAATGATAAAATCTTGCGGTGGAGAATCGAGCTCTCTACCTATAATTACAAGATGTAGTATCGCCCCGACAAGCTCAACAAGCCCCCAGACGCCCTCTCCCGAGGTACATGTGCCAGCGCACAAGTAGACCAACTCCGGGCCCTGCACGACAGTCTTTGTCACCCGGGGGTCACACGACTGTACCACCTCATCAAAGCCCGCAATCTGCCCTACTCCGTCGATGACGTATGGACAGTCACCAGAGACTGCCAGGTCTGTGCGGAGTGCAAGCCGCACTTCTACCGGCCAGACCGCGCGCGCCTTGTGAAAGCGTCCCACCCCTTTGAACGCCTCAGCGTGGATTTCAAAGGGCCCCTCCCCTCCCCCGACCACAACACATATATCCTCAGTGTGGTCGATGAATTCTCCAGGTTCATCTTCGCCATCCCATGCCCGGATATGACGTCTGCCACCGTCATCAAGGCCCTCAACTCCATCTTCGCTTTGTTTGGTTTCCCCGACTACATCCACAGTGACAGGGGATCCTCGTTCATGAGCGATGAGCTGCGTCAGTTCCTGCTCAGCAGGGGTATCGCCTCCAGCAGGACGCCCAGCTACAACCCCCGGGAAAACAGGCAGGTCGAGAGGGAGAACGAGACGGTTTGGAGGGCCGTCCAGCTGGCCCTATGGTCCAGGAACCTCCCAGCCTCTCGCTGGCAGCAGGTCCTCCCGGATGCACTACACTCCATCCCGTCTCTACTGTGCACTGCCACAAATAACACACCCCATGAACGTGTTTTTACCTTCCCCAGGATGTCCACATCCGGGGTGTCGCTCCCGACTTGGCTCGAAGCTCCAGGACCAGTCCTTCTACGTAGGCACGTCCGACTCCACAAGGCGGACCCCTTGGTGGACAGGGTACACTTGCTCCACGCCAACCCCCAGTATGCCTATGTGGAGTTCCCCGACGGCCGCCAGGATACAGTCTCACTCAGGGACCTGGCCCCCTCGGGTTCCAATCCCACACACTTCCCCACCCACGCGCCACCCTCCCCTCCACCGGCGCTCCAAACATTAGCCCCACCAGGTCCATCCCTCCTTCCCCTGCCCATGCTAGAGGACGAGGAAGATTTTGGCACGCTCCCAGAGTCATCCGACTACTGGCCAGCACCAACACCGCCAGCACCGACGTCGGCGACGCCAGCACCGCCAGTACCGACATCGCCGCCACCGTTACGTCGCTCCCAGCGAACCGTCAAACGACCGGACGGACCTAACCTCTGACGGGCACTGGACTACCAAAACGGACATATTTTTGTTCACCTCCCCACTGTAAATTATTTGTAAATCTGTATATAGTTCCACGCCACCCCCGCCGGACTCATTTTTAACAGGGGTGAATGTGGTGAACCACTGTGCACCTGTATTAGGGGATGTACGGTAGGACCTGCACTACAGGTTCGTCGGTAGCCCCTGCCGGCTAGCTCCGCCCACAAGGAGCCGTATAAATATGCGTAACCTCCTCCTGATCAGCCATTTCGCCAGCTGCAGCAGGAGGCCACGCATCTGACTGTAATAAAGCCACAGTTATACCAATCTGAGTCTTCCGTGCAATTGATCGTGCATCAGACCTTCACAACACACAGTAGCACAGTAGATCTAGGACACCAGGCAAGCACACAGCAACCAGGGTTGCAGTTGGATTTTAACCCCTTATTTTGTGTATTCCTGGAAGGTAAAAAAGAGAAACATGTCTGCTCTGCCACCTAGAACTGCTTTCTTTTAACTCTCAAAATTTTACATCTTGGATCACACAAAGTCTGAGACATTAAAATGGGGCACACCTCGAAAAACCTTGGGAAGCACTGGCATACTGGATCTTAAACTTTATAAATATAGAGACAGGACAGGATTTAATGGCCTTGTCGCGCCTGAAGTCGTGTCGGGACAAGGCCTTTGAATCTTGCAAGAGGGTCCTCGCGATATTTGCAACACTCGAAGCGCCTTGCGAGATTTAATGGTGACCAAGTCACTGAATATACTTAAGAAGGAAATAGATAAATTTCTAGATTCTAAAGGTGGCAAGGGGTATGCAGAGGCAGTGGCAGCATATCATTATAGAAAGGATCAGCCACGATGGTATTGAACTCCTGTTCTTATTTTCTATGCTTCTAAACTTAATTGCGCATTTGGACTTTATTTCTGTTCGAAAATGTAGTACAGGAGAGTTGGAACAAATTAGCACAATAGAGATAATTGTTACTGGATTTACTAACACATACAGAAATTTAATGCAAACATTTTAAATTAAGTTTTGGCAAGAATAAAAAGTCGAGCTACTGAACAGCAACATGTTAACAAATTATAACATTCAAGAAAGCTTTTTATTTGGAATTGTTTTTGCCTTAGTGCAGTGCTGATGGAACTTGGCACGTCTGATACAACATTTTGAGATCTCCTAAAGTGCAAGAAATCCTCTGTACCACAGTCTAGTTTAACCACTATATTAAAATTTGTGGCATGTATTTCTTCCAGTATATATTCATTTGTTGGACGATGATAGAAATCATAGAATCATAGACGGTTTTTGGCACAGAAAGCGGCCACTTGGCCCATCGTGTCTGTACTAGCCGAAGCACTAGCCATTCAACCAAATCCCACTTTCCGGCATTTTACCTGGAGCCCTGTAGCTTGCTTCAGGTGCATAACCAGACACCTTTTAAATGAGCTCAAGGCTACTGCCTCAATTATCCTTCCTGGCAATGAGTTCCAGATAGTCACAACCCTCTGGGTGAAAAAATATTTCCTCACCTCTGAATCACTTTAAATCTATACCCCCTGGTTACTGACCTTTCTACTAAAGCAAATAGGCCCTTCACATCTGTTCAATCCAGGCCCGTCACAAATTTGTAATCTCAATGAAATCTCCCCTCAGCCTCCTCTGTTCCGTGGAGAACAACCTCAGCCTCTCGAAACTTTCCTCATAAGGTGCATTTTTCCAGATCTTGTGAATCTCCTCACTGGTGCAATGACATCCTTCCCGTAATGAGGTGACTAGAGCTGCACACAGTATGCAAGCTGTGGTCTAATTAATGTTTGATATAGTTCCAGCATAACCTCCCTCCTTGTATTCTGTGTCTCAACTAATAAATGAAGGGATTCCATATGCCTTCTTAGCCACCTTAACAGTCTGTCCAGCTATCTTCAGGGATCTGTGGACATTCAGGCCAAGGACCATCACTTCCCCTACACACTGCAGTATCCTTTATCTATGCCCAGTGGCCAGTCATAGATGAAGCCATTGAAGAATTGGTGCAACAGTGCCACCCTTGTCAAACATAGCAGTCCCTGTTTTCCCGGCCCTCGTGATTCTCCAGTCCGCTAACTATTTCTCCCTCCACAGATGTTGCTGGTCATGCTGAGGTTTTCTAGCATTTTCTGTTTTCATTTCAGATTTCCACCAACTGTAATATTTTACTTCAATATTTTATTAATAATATGTCCAACAACTTAAAAATGTGCATCCGTGAGGTGCTGTGGGCCAACAGCAGCAGCAGAATTTTATTAAAACATAATCTGTAACCTCAGGGCCCGGCACTTGGCCATCACCATCAAGCCGGGGGACCACCTGGTTTGATAAAGAGTGCATAACAGCACACCAGCAACAGCACAGGCATACCTAACATGAGGCTTCAACCTGGTAGAGGCACAATATAGGACTGTTTTCATGCCAAACAACAGAAGCAGCATGCAATAAACACAGCTAAGCAATCCCACAACCAACAGGTCAAATCCGAACTTAGCAGTCCTCTAACACCTGGTTGTCAATGGTGGTGGACAATTAAACAACTAACTGAAGGAGGATCCACAGGTAGGCAAAGGATTCAGACTGCTTTTGTGTTACCACAATACCTTAGTTGGACCATGACTCGACACTTGTTATGAGTTCACATGGATAAGGTGGCAAACATTGCTGTGTGTTAAAAGATACAGCAGGAAATTCGAACTGGTTGCCGACGGAATTCCATCCAAGAGAGGGAGTCAAATAAGCAAAGCTATCCGACTGCTTCAGTTAGTGAAGCAGCCAAAGTGCCGAACCTCAGTACCGACAAAGGGCACGAGGGATTCTCTCTCTTCTAATCTGTTCCATCTTCAAGCTCACCAGCGAAATTAAGCTCTCAAGAGATCGACTGTAGGAACCATCACAGCTACTGAGAAATTTCTGCATTCCCAAGACATTCACTTCAGCCGAAGTAACAGGAAGAAACCTTTCCCTTTGGTGGAGGAATCAATGACCAGGGGGCCTAGATTTAAGGGAAGGGTAGGAGGTGTAGAGGGATGTGAAGACATTTTGTTTTCATCCAGAAGATGGTGGGTGTCGGGAACTCGCTGCCTGAAAGGGTGGTAGAGGTAGAGGCCTTCATAACATTTAAGAAGTATTTAGATGTGCACTTGTAATGGCAAGGCAGTGTTATGGATGCCTGGTTAACTCTCAACAGTGACTAAGAGGCTGGACCAGGTGCTATATCATTTTGAAGTTTTAATGAGACACATCAACTCCATATCCCAGAATGCCTTGATCCACTGCAATTCGCATACCACCACAACCGGTCCACAGTAGAAGTTATCTCCTTGGCTCTACACTCATCCCTGGAGCATCTCGACAACAAGGACTCCTGCCTCGGGACCCTCGGGATTCAGTTCACTGCGTGACCCCACCAACACCTCATTACATTAGGCCACCAGTTTGCCCTGCGATATGGCCACTAATTAGCCAGCGGCCCAGCCATTCAGCCGCAAATTGGCTGAACATAGTTTAATCATGGTAGAAACACAGAGATGAGTGGGAGTGCTGCTTATTTTCACTTCCATCTAGACATGACCCAGACACGATGCATAAAGCCCTTGTTCCTAGCTTCTTATGATGTAGGGTTCGACAAACTTAGATGCATTGTTCAACAGTTGTAAAGTGTACCATTGCAATTTTGTAGTCTTATAGCTTTCCATTTCGTACTTAACTATAGTAATTAAATTGCTTTTGAATCAAGCCTCAGACCTACAATTATGGCCGTTGCATGTTGCATTAACTATATGTTACATGTGTCATCAAAAGAAGAGGAGTGTTTTACAGTATAATGGATTTAAACATAATTAAACTGATCCGTTAAATTATGTTTTGTATTTTAACTTCTTAATTTATTTTAATAAGAAAGTTTAGAATTTTCCAAATGCCTGAGCATGATTTTGGCATGTGTGAGCTTGTTTAATCAGTGCCAGCCATCAGCTGTATAGATGGAATATGTTTCTGTTCCATAAAGTCTTCAGTGATCACTCGCTAACAAGTATAATCTTTTTTAAAATTATCACAAGTAGGCTTACATTAACACTGCAATTAAGTTACGTGAAAAGCCCCTAGTCGCCACATTCCAACATCAAGTGAAGCATACGGGTACACAGAGGAAGAATTCAGAATTCTCAACTGGTACGGGAATTGAACCCTCACTGCTGGCCTTGTTCTGCATCACAAACCAGCTGTCTAGCCCACTGGGCTAAACCAGCCCATAAGTATGATTGTCCACCTAAGAAACTCCGTGTTACTGATCATGGGATCCGTGCGTCTTTGTGTGGCTTATGAGCCCGATCCTAGAGCCGCATCTTCAACCACACATTTGGTAGGTGTTTCCAGGAGGTAGGATCGCTCCTTGGATTCTAGATCATTGGTATTCCTTTCTCAGGCTCCTTTTCCAGGCCTCCTCTTGCCATTAGGTATCCTAGAAGAATTGTGTCCCTTCAACCAGGCGGTTCCTTCAAATAGGTCTCTGTTGAGCAAGGGTCTCCCAGGCATTGATGTATATGTTGCATTTCTTGAGGTAAGCCTTCAGAGTGCCTTTGTAGAACTTCCTTTGTCCTCCTCAAGTTTAGGAACCTTCATTGTCCTAGGCAACAAAGATTTGCTTTGGCATTCAGGACTCTGACATCCTACGCACATGGTCAGCCCAGCAGAGTTGGTTTTGGAGGATCATGGCCTCAATACTGGTGGTCTTGGCTCCTTCATGGAGGCTGATGTTAGTACGTCTGTCCTCCCAGCTGATGCAGAGAATCCTCCTCAGACAGTATTGATGGTACCTATCCAGGGTCTTGAGGTGGCGCCTGTATGTAGTCCAAGTTTCTGAGCCATATAGAAGAGTTGGGAGGGAGACTGCCTTGAACACAAGGATATTGAGGTCAGCACAAATGTTGTGGGTGACGAAGATTCTGGTCTTTAGGCGGCCAAAGGAGGCAATCACAGGTTGGATACGATGTTGGATCTCCGCATCAATATCAGCCTTAGATGAGAGGTGGTTCCCCAGGTAAAGTAAATGTTCTATGTTTGGTAGGGTTTCTCCCTTGATCCCGATGGCTGCCCTGTAACTTTTTTCATTTAAATAATTTTGAAAATTAAGAGCATAATTTTCAAAAAAACTTAACTGGTTGTGTTCTGCATTACTGTGTTTAGCACTGTGCTAAACCAGCCCCTAACATATGTGCTTTGTAAAGTTTTTAAGAACATACTAAGCTAATGGAAAGAAAGGACGATGAATCAGAAATAGTCAGAGACGAGCCAGGATAAGAGAGACAGTGTCAGAGATGACACAAGAGAAAGAAATGAGTCAGGGGAAAGAGTAAAAAGAGACAATTCCATGGAAATTGAACTTCATCGCTCCTATTTTCTGGTGGTACAGAGGCCAAAAGGATTACATTTGCAAGGCTTTGGCTCAGTGGCACAGTAGTTAGCACTGGTGCTTCACAGCTCCAGGGTCCCAGGTTCAATTCCCAGCTTGGGTCACTGTGCGGAGTCTGCATGTTCTCTCCGTGTGTGCATGGGTTTCCTCCGGATTCTCCAGTTTCCTCCCACTGTCCAAAGATGTGCAGGTTAGGTGGATTGGCCATGCTAAATTGTCCTTAGTGCACAAAAAAGGTTAGGTGGGGTTACTGGGTTACAGGGATAGGGTGGAGGTGTGGGCTTAGGTAGGGTGCTCTTTCCAAGGGCTGGTTCAAACTCGATGGGCCAAATAGCCTCATTCTGTACTGTAAATTCTATGACATCCAAATCCATACTAGGTTGAATGGTTTCTGAAGTGTCACTGTTGGCCCTTGAAAATGGCAATTAGGTCCCCCTCATATGTCAAAGAGAGTTTTATAAGGCTGTTTTAATTCTGCTTGCTGAAATTGGGCTGCATTGGATGGAATAAGCATGTGTCGAGCTTCACTCATCTTTCCCAGCAACGAATGCAGACAAACAAATAGCCGCAAATTAAAATTAAATTAAAAAAAATAAAACTCCTGTGTGAACCCAGGAGGAGCCAGAACGCAGCACCCCTGAAGGTTGGTGCTGGTCTCGTTCACCCACTTCTCATTGCCCTTCCTGTATCACTGCTGGCCGGCACTTAACTGAGAGCCACTGCTGCATTAACTCAGGAGGA
The DNA here is from genome assembly GCF_902713615.1 of Scyliorhinus canicula. Taxonomy (NCBI): domain Eukaryota; kingdom Metazoa; phylum Chordata; class Chondrichthyes; order Carcharhiniformes; family Scyliorhinidae; genus Scyliorhinus; species Scyliorhinus canicula. The sequence goes on from NC_052149.1 coordinate 59,083,091, forward strand.
GCAACCAGCACTGACAGCTCATGACAGCTATTAAATTGAAGCTTGAGCAGCTCGTAAAAATCTCCTCTGCTCCTGGATCAGCAACAAGTATCCTTAAATTCAAAACTGGCATAAATAGGCCATGGAGTGTATCCCTATGGAATTCCTGACGTCTGTGATCCATTCTCAGTCTGATATATTCCGTAAAGTGTGGGGCCCCTATCTCAAATTGTTAGGCTCCGCCTTGTCTGAATTACTCCTGCAAGATTTCCCATGAGCCATACTTAAAGATGTTATGAGATATTACTCTTTTTTATTTACATGGCCTTATTCTTTTGCTCCCCCATTTTCTGACTGATCTGCACATTAAAACCGGAGGCACTATTTCTTGAGGCCTGTTCTGAATTTATCCTATCTTGTTTGTTCTTAGATTTGCAGTAATATTTATTCTGTATTATACAAGTTGTTATCTGAAAATTGGTGTTGCGCTACTTGTAAAGAATTATAAAACTCAACTAAAAATATATATAAATAAAATTAAAGCTTGAGGTTCAGCTTTGGGCCCATCAACATTAGGCCTTCCATTTTGGGTGCAGGCTAGCTGGTCGCCCTCAGTTACCTACCAAAATTAAAAGCCAAAATAAAAGATTCTTCCAATGTTTTAATGTTAAATGTGGTAACTCGGGCAGCACGGTAGCGCAGTGGGTTAGCACTGCGGCCTCACGGCGCTGAGGTCCCAGGTTCAATCCTGGCTCTGGGTCACTGTCTGTGTGGAGTTTGCACATTCACCCCGTGTTTGCGTGGGTTTCGCCCCCACAACCCAAATTGGCCACGCTAAATTGCCCCTTAATTGGAAAAAATGAATTGGGTACTCCAATTTTTTTTAAAATGTGGTAACTCCAACTTATTATCTCCAGCTACATTTAATGACAGGTAAAAAAGATCACTGCTAATGATTTGTACCTGTGAGGTAGAGGTAGTCAAGACGAACAGCTTTCGGGCAGTTTGAGAGCGAGACAGAAGAATACCAAAAAAAAGGAGCAGACAAATATTTTTTCAGCATTCTAATTTTGATTTGATAAAAGAAAAGCTTAGTTTTGAAAGCAAACAAGGCCATTTGAGGATAAACATTCAAAAAAGAAGAAAAGAGGGTTGATGCAAATTGGTTGTCAGTGAATTGTCTATTCTCATGCCTCCTACCCTTTAAAACAAGTGGGAGTTTAGGAGAGAAGATGGAGGTTTAAAGGATGAGGGACAGTCAAACAACGGGGAAGGGAAAGATATGGGGCTTAGTGGGTATTCAAAGATGATGAGGTAGGGGTCATGACACTATAGGGCTAGTCGGAAGAGGAACGGATACACAAGCTAAGGGGTAGGGGATGCAATAGGGCAGAATGGTGGTGATGCGGCCATCAATTCACACGAGATGATTAGTAGAAGTGAACAGTGGTTTTAATAAGCTAGATATATGCCTGCCTGCGACTGCTCTGTACTGAGTGCCGCCTACAGGCTGCAGGTTTATATGCCACCCCGAGGGGGTGGAGCCACAGGCGGAGCCCACAGGGGCATCAACATAATACAATACAATACAGTGGTGAATTGCAGTAGCAATACATTCACCACATTCACCCCCTGTTAAAAATTGAAGTCCAGTGGGGGTGAAGTGGGCTCACATATAGAGTCTGTCCAGAGCCTTTATTGTTCTCTGTGATCGCCTCAGGTCTGGCTTCACTGGGGGCACGGGTATTGGACTCATCGCTGTGGGCACGGGTGTTGGACTCATCGCTGTGGGCACGGGTGTTGGACTCATTGCTGTGGGCACGGGTGTTGGACTCATCGCTGTGGGCACGGGTGTTGGACTCGTTGACTCCGGGACGGTGTCGTCTGGAGCTTCATCACGGTGTGTCGCCGATGGGGGAAAGGGGGGTGTAGGCCGTGTAGGGGCGGGGGCGGTGTTCAGGATCCCCGGGGGGGGCAGCTGGTAGCCTGCCGTGAGGGATTCGGTTGGTGGTGATAGGCGGTGTAGGGGGGAGGTGGTGTTGGTGATGGTCGCTAGGGAACCGGCGGGTGCCAGATCCCGGAGGGAGACTGTATCCTGTCGTCCATCGCGGTGCGCCACATAGGCATACTGAGGGTTGGCATGTAGGAGCTGGACCCTCTCGACTAGGGGGTCGGATTTATGGCTCCTCTCATGCTGCTGGAGGAGGACAGGCCCTGGTGTTGTCAGCCAGGATGGAAGCGAGACCCCAGAGATGGACTTTCTGGGGAAGACAAATAGACAGTCGTGAGGGGTCTCATTCGTGGCTGTGCAGAGGAGCAACCGGATGGAGTGGAGCGCATCGGGGAGGACCTCCTGCCAGCGGGAAACTGGGAGACCTAGACCGTAGGGCCAGAAGGTCGGCCTTCCACACCGTCGCGTTCTCCCTCTCAATCTGTACGTTTCCCCAGGGGTTGTAGCTGGTAGTCCTGCTCGAGGCAATGCCCTTACCGAGCAGGTACTGACGCAGCTCATCGCTCATAAACGAGGAGCCCCGGTCACTGTGGGGAAGTGGGGAAACCGAACAGGGTGAAGATACCGTGCAGGGCCTTAATGACAGTGGCCGCGGTCATGCCGGGACATGGGACGGCAAAGGGGAAACGGGAGTACTCGTCAACGACGTTGAGAAAGTACACGTCAGTGGAGGGGAGGGGCCCTTTGAAATCGATGCTGAGGCGCTCAAAGGGGCGGGAGGCCTTCACAAGGTGGGCCTTATCTGGTCGATAGAAGTGCGACTTGCACTCCGCGCAGACGTGGCAGTCCCTGGTCATGGCCCTGACCTCCTCGGTGGAGTAATGCATGTTGTGGGCCTTAATGAAGTGGAGAAGCCGGGTGACCCCCGGGTGTCAGAGGTCATTGTGGATGGCCCGAAGTTGGTCATCTTGCACGCTGGCGCATGTGCCACGGGACAGGGTATCTGGGGGCTCATTGACCTTCCCAGGACGATACACGATATCGCAATTATAGGTGGAGAGTTCGGTTCTCCACCTCAAGATCTTATCATTCTTGATCTTGACCCGCTGTGTGTTGTTGAAGATAAAGGCTACCGACCGTTGGTTGGTGATGAGGGTGAATCACCTACCAGCCAGGTAGTGCCTCCAATGCACACAGCTTCCACAATGGCTTGAGCTTCCACTTCGACAGAGGAGTGTCGAATCTCGGAGGCATTGAGTGTACGGGAAAAGAAGGCCACGGGCCTGCCTGCCTGGTTAAGGGTAGCGGCCAGGTCGATATCTGCTCGCTCTCCACATGGAAGGGGATGGACTCGTCCACCGCGTGCATCGCGGCCTTGGTAATGTCTGCCTTGATGCGGCTGAAGGCCAGGTGGGCCTCAGTCATCAGGGGAAAGATAGTGGCTTTGATTAGTGGGCGGGCTTTGTCCACATAGTTGGGGACCCACTGGGCATAATATGAGAAGAAACCCAGGCATCTTTTCAGGGCCTTGGGGCAGTGGGGAAGGGAGAGTTGCAGGAGGGGGCGCATGCGGCCGGGGTCGGGCCCTAGGACTCCGTTTTCCACGACATAGCCATGCAGTTCTCCTTGTTGTAGGTGAGATTAAGGGATTGGGCGGTTTGGAGGTACTTCTGAAGCTTAGCGTCGTGGTCCTGCTGATGCTGACTCGGTCCCGCAGTTGGTGACATTATCCAAGTATGGGAACGTGGCCTGCAGCCCGTACTGGTCAACCATTCGGTCCATCGTTCTTTGGAAGACCGAGAACCCATTGGTGATGCTGAAGGGGACCCTGAGGAAGTGGAAGAGGTGGCCGTCTGCCTTAAAGGCAGTGTAGTGGCGGTCTTCCGGGCGGATCGGAAGCTGGTGGTATGCGGACTGCAGATCTGCTGTGGAGAAAACCCGATAGTGTGCAATCTGATTAACCATATCCACTATGCCGGGAAGGGGGTACGCATCAAGATGCGTGTACCGATTTATGGTCTGGCTGTAGTCCACAACCATCCGGTTCTTTTCCCCGGTCCTGACAACCATCACTTGGGCTCTCCAGGGGTTATTACTGGCCTCGATGATCCCCTCCCACAAGAGCCGCTGGACCTCCGACTTGATAAAAGTCCTGTCCTGGGCACTGTACCGCCTGCTCCTGGTGGCGACGGGTTTACAGTCGGAGGTGAGGTTCGCGAAAAGCGAGGGAGGGGCGACCTTAAGGGTCGCGAGGCTACCCACCCCCTGCCATAATAGTTTAAACCCTCCCATGTGACACTAGAAAACCAGGCGGCCAGGGTATTTATGCCTCTCCAGTTTAGATGCAACCCATCCTTCTTATACAGGTCACACCTGCCCCGGATGAGCTCCCAGTGGTCCAGATAACAGAAACAGAATAATAAATAAAAAATAATAAACAGGTTATGGAGAATATCACAGCTGTACTACGGGAGGGCACCTCAGAGGACAGCGAGGCTATATGGGTAGAGATCAGGAATAAACAGAAAGGTGAGAGGGGGTAGGGGTCTGCCGAACTTCAGGGTCGGGCTTCTGAGGTTGGACTAGAAATCCAGTCCGAACAAGAGAGGAGCGCAGAGATGGGGAAGGACATAGAGTTTAAAATTGGCATACTCGGCACCCTGTATCGCGAACGTTAAAAGACAGGACCTCTACGATTGTAATCTCGGATTACTCCCTGTGCCAAGTGCCAGTAAGGCTAGAAATAGGAAGATAGAGCAGCTAAACACGTCGCTAAACAGCTGGTGGAGGAGGGAGGGTTTCTGTTATCTGGACCACTGGGAGCTCATCCGGGGCAGGTGTGACCTGTATAAGAAGGATGGGTTGCATCTAAACTGGAGAGGCATAAATACCCTGGCCGCCTGGTTTTCTAGTGTCACATGGGAGGGTTTAAACTATTATGGCAGGGGGTGGGTACCGGAGCAATAGGTCAGAAGGTGAAAGCATTGAGGGAGAATTAGGCAATAGGGCAAGTATGGCTCTGAGGAAGAGCAGATAGGGAGATATTGCTGAAAATAGCAGGTCTGGTGGCCTAAAGTGCATATGTTTTAATGCAAGAAGTATTACAGGTAAGGCAGATGAACTTAGAGCTTGGATTAGTACTTGGAACTATGATGTTGTTGCCATTACAGAGACCAGGTTAAGGGAAGGACAGGGTTGGCAGCTAAATGTTCCAGGATTTAGATGTTTCAGGCGGGATAGAGGGGGATGTAAAAGGAGTGGAGGAGTTGCGCTACTGGTTATGGAGAATATCACAGCTGTACTACGGGAGGGCACCTCAGAGGACAGCGAGGCTATATGGGTAGAGATCAGGAATAAAAAGGGTGCAGTCACAATGTTGGGGGTTTACTGCAGGCCTCCCAACAGCCAGCGGGAGATAGAGGAGCAGATAGGTAGACAGATTTTGGAAACGAGTAAAAACAAACGGTTGTTGTGATGGGAGACTTCAACTTCCCCAATACTGACTGGGACTCACTTAGTGCTAGGGGCCTGGACGGGGCAGAGTTTGTAAGGAGCGTCCAGGAGGGCTTCTTAAAACAATATGTAGACAGTCCAACTAGGGAAGGGGCTGCACTGGACCTGGTATTGGGAAATGAGCCAGGGCAGGTGGTAGAAGTTTCAGTAGGGGAGCATTTCCTAAACAATGACCACAATTCAGTAAGTTTTAAAGTGCTGGTGGACAAGGATAAGAGTGGTCCTAAGGTGAATGTGCTAAATTGTGGGAAGGCTAATTATAACAATATTAGGCAGGAACTGAAGAACCCAGATTGGAGGAGGATGTTTGAGGGTAAATCAACATCTGACATGTGGGAGGCTTTCAAATGTCAGTTGAAAGGAATTCAGGACCGGCATGTTCCTGTGTGAAGAAGGATAAATACGGCAAATTTCAGGAACCTTGGATAACAAGAGATATTATAGGTCTCGTCAAAAAGAAAAAGGAGGCATGTGTCAGGGCTAGAAGGCTGGGAACAGATGCAGCCTGTGTGGAATATAAGGAAAGTAGGAAGGAACTTAAGCAAGGAGTCAGGAGGGCTAAAAGGGGTCACGAAAAGTCATTGGCAAATAGGGTTAAGGAAAATCCCAAGGCTTTTTACACGTACATAAAAAGCAAGAGGGTAGCCAAGGAAAGGGTTGGCCCACTGAAGGATAGGCAAGGGAATCTATGTGTGGAGCCAGAGGAAATGGGTGAGGTACTAAATAAATACTTTGCATCAATATTCACCAAAGAGAAGGAATTGGTGGATGTTGAGTCTGGAGAAGGGTGTGTAGATAGCCTGGGTCACATTGAGACCCAAAAAGACGAGGTGTTGGGCGTCTTGAAAAATATTAAGGTAGATAAGTTCCCAGGGCCGGATGGGATCTACCCCAGAATACTGAAGGAGGCTAGAGAGGAAATTTCTGAGGCCTTGACATAAATCTTTGGATCCTCGCTGTCTTCAGGTGATGTCCCGGAGGACTGGAGAATAGCCAATGTTGTTCTTTTGTTTAAGAAGGGTAGCAAGGATAATCCAGGGAACTACAGGCCGGTGAGCCTTACGTCAGCAGTAGGGAAATTACTGGAGAGAATTCTTCGAGACAGGATCTACTCCCATTTGGAAGCAAATGGACGTATTAGTGAGAGGCAGCATGGTTTTGTGAAGGGGAGGTTGTGTCTCACTAACTTGATAGAGTTTTTCGAAGAGGTCACAAAGTTGATTGATGCAGGTAGGGCAGTGGATGTTGTCTATATGGACTTCAGTAAGGCCTTTGACAAGGTCCCTCATGGTAGACTGGTACAAAAGGTGAAGTCACATGGGATCAGGGGTGAGCTGGCAAGGTGGATACAGAACTAGCTAGGTCATAGAAGGCAGAGAGTAGCAATGGAAGGGTGCTTTTCTAATTGGAGGGCTGTGACTAGTGGTGTTCCACAGGGATCAATGCTGGGACCTTTGCTGTTCATACTATATATAAAAATGATGTGGAGGAAAATGTAACTGGTCTGATTAGTAAGTTTACAGATGACACAAAGGTAGGTGGAATTGCGGATAGCGATGAGGACTGTCAGAGGTTACAGCAGGATTTAGATCGTTTGGAGACTTGGGCAGAGAGATGGCAGATGGAGTTTAATCTGGACAAATGTGAGGTAATGCATTTTGAAATGAAATGAAATGAAAATCGCTTATTGTCACGAGTAGGCTTCAATGAAGTTACTCTGAAAAGCCCCTAGTCGCCACATTCCGGCGCCTGTCCGGGGTGGCTGGTACGGGAATCGAACCGTGCTGCTGGCCTGCTTAGTCTGCTTTAAAAGCCAGCGATTTAGCCCAGTGAGCTAAACCAGCCCTAAATGAAGGTCTAATGCAGGTTGGGAATATACAGTGAATGGTAGAACCCTCAAGAGTATTGAAAGTCAGAGATATCCAGGTGTACAAGTCCACAGGACACTAAAAGGGGCAACACAGGTGGAGAAGGTAGTCAAGAAGGCATACGACATGCTTGCCTTCATTGGCCGGGGCATTGAGTATAAGAATTGGCAAGTCATGTTGCAGCTGTACAGAACCTTCGTTAGGCAACACTTGGAATATGGTGTTCAATTCTGGTCGCCACACTACCAGAAGGATGTGGAGGCTTTAGAGAGGGTGCAGAAGACATTTACCAGGATGTTGCCTGGTATGGCTGCTATGAGGAGCGGTTGAATAAACTCGGTTTGTTCTCACTGGAACGACGAAGGTTGAGGGGCAACCTGATAGAGGTCTACAAAATTATGAGGGGCATAGACAGAGTGGATAGTCAGAGGCTTTTCCCCAGGGTAGAGGGGTCAATTACTAGGGGGCATAGGTTTAAGGTGCGAGGGGCAAGGTTTAGAGGAGATGTACGAGGCAAGTTTTTTACACAGAGGGTAGGGGGTGCCTGGAACTCGCTGCCGGAGGAGGTGGTGGAAGCAGGGACGATAGTGACATTTAAAGGGCATCTTGACAAATACAGGAATAGGATGGGAATAGAGGGGTACGGACCAGGAAGTGTAGAAGATTTTAGTTTAGACGGACAACATGGTCGGCATGGGCTTGGTGGGCCGAAGGGCCTGTTCCTGTGCTGTACTTTTCTTTATTCTTTGTTCTTTGTTCTTTGACACAGTACCCCCGGATCTGCACTGAATGTGATCCGGAGGCAAGGGAGATTGTTTGGAACGCGGGTGAAATCTGGAGGGAACAATGCCTTACCGTGTCCGGATGGATGAAGCTCTCCGTGCTCCCGGAGTCAAACAGACAGGGCATTTAGTGCCCATTGACCCGGACAGTCATCATGGAGTTCTTGAGGTGCTTGGGCCGTGACTGGTCGAGAGTGACAGCGCCGAGCGTGGTCGGTGGTCGCGAGGTGGTCCCAAGATGGCGGCCAAGGTGGCGGCCCCCGTCAGTTGCACGTGTCCAGCGGAGTTAAAGATGGCGGTCCCCACGGATAGCACGAGGCGGATGACGCGTCAGAAGGGGGCGGTACCGGCAGGCACGCAGGCATGCTGCGGGGTCTGCGGGATTGTGAGTCTGTGAGTCGGGCCTGCGATTTTGGAACTTTGACTTGGGCCAAGCAGACTTTGGCAAAATGTCCTTTCTTGCCGCAGTCACTGCAGGTTGTGTTCCGAGCCGGGCAACGCTGCCTGGGGCGCTGGTTCTGACCGCAGAAATAGCAAGGCGGCCCCCCGGATTGGGCGGGCAACCGTGCGGCACAGGCCTGGGACACCCTCTGGTCGAGTGATGGCCACGCCTCCGGCGCCCACGAGGAAATCGCATGGTCGGAGGGGAAAGCATTCAGACTCTGGAAGGTTACCTCTAATGAGGTGGATAGTTTTACCGTCTCTTCTAGGTCAAATGCGCCCTTTTCAAGCAGGCGCTGTCTGACATAGTTGGACCAGACTCCAGCCACATAGGTGTCCCGGATGGCGCGTTCCACGTGCTGCGAGGCCGTGACGTCCTTGTCGTTACAGGTCCGAGCGAGTAACCTCAGGTCGCATAGATATTCCTCCAGCGGTTCCCCGGGGCGTTGACGACGTGAGGTGAGGAGATGCCGCGCGAACACTTCGTTCACCTGCCTCACGTAATGTTTTTTCAGGATCGCGACCGCGTCTGCATGTGTGGTCGCATCCTCAATTAGTACAGAGATTCTGTGGCTCACCCTGGAGTGCAGGAGACTCAGCTTGTGTGCCTTGGTGACGGCGGGCAAGGAGGAGGCGGCGAGGTAGGCCTCAAAGCAGCGGAGCCAATGTGAGAAGATTCCTTTGGCTTCAGCTGCCTGTGGGTTGAGTTCCAGTCGATCAGGTTTGAGGACGGCTTCCATTGCGATATCTCAGCTTATTAAATTGATGCGACCATCAATTCGCACGAGACGATTAGTAGAAGTGAACAGTGGTTTTAATAAGCTAGATTTGTGCCTGCCTGCGACTGCTCTATACTGAGTACCGCCTACAGGCTGCAGGTTTATATACCACACCCGAGGGGGCGGAGCCACAGGCAGAGCCCACAGGGGCATCAACATAATACAATACAATACAGTGGTGAATTGCAGTAGCAATACGTTCACCACAGGTGAGAAAGGACAACCATTCGGGAAGAGAATAAAGTTGCTGAGGAGCACATTTTCCCAGCAAAAAACAACCTGAAAGTCACCTTCAGCCATTAGTAGCCCTTTCCCCATCCAACGCACAATGCCATGTAACCCACCCCCTCCCACCTGAAAGCAAAGAAAAAGACAGAGAGGAAAAAAGGGTGAATGGAGATAGGCAAAGCAGTAACATCAGAGACAGATAAGACATCAATAATGTTCTCTGCTGCACTGTATTATGGGATTATTTAAGAATCTTGCAAAGTTTAATAATTGCTTACTATTGTTGTGAACACTCCCAGGTGAGGTTCCCCAAATTTGTTAACTCAAGCGAGATCCCTCAATGTGTTACCGACAGATTGCGATACCCCAGTTGTTATGCCCCAGGTGAGGAGGGATGAATTGGCTCCTTTTAGTTACCTAACGCCCTCTGCTGGTCACAACAAGATTAATAAAAAAGGAATCACTTCCATCACGGATCCCTTTTCCCAGACCCATTGGGCGAAATTCTCCGACCCCCACGACGGGTCGGAGAATAGCGGGAGGGCCTTCCCGACATTTTTCCCGCCCCCCCCCTATTCTCCCCCCCCCCCCCCCCCCGCCCAACTCCCGACACGAATCGCTGCCGCCGTTTTTTTACGGCCGGCAGCGATTCACAGCTGTTCGATGGGCCGAAGTCCCAGCCCTTTACGCTGTTTTTACGAACGGCAAACAGACCTGGTCTGGCCGTTCGTAAAAACGGCGGGAACAACTCGCTTTTTATAACCATGGCACCGATTGGCACGGCAGTACCACAGCCGTGCCAAGGGTGCCATGGGCCCGCGATCGGTGGGTACCGATCGCGGGCAGCGGGCCCGATGCCCGCGCACTATTTCTCCTTCCGCCGCCCCGCAGTATCCATTCGCGGGGCGGCTGAGGGGCATCCCGGCCCGCGCATGCGCGGGTTTCGCGCAAATACGCAATGATGTCATCTGCGCATGCGCGGGTTGGAGTCTTCCAATCCACGCATGCGCGGCTGACATCATATGACGCGTCAGCCGGCGCTAACTCCGGCAAGCGGGCTTAACGAAATTCGTTAAGCCCGTGATGCCGGAGCTTGCGGCGTCGGGCTGCTAGCCCCGACCGGGGACCAGAATCGGTTCCCGGTCGGGAAGGGGCATGCTGGCGTCAAACCCACCCGGGTTTGACGCCAGCCTTACGATTTCTCCCGTTTTGGGAGAATCGCGCCCAATATTTATGTTTTAAAAGGAACCAATTTAACCAGACTTTCTTGAGTTAATGATGGAGTGTTTATTAACTACTAAAGGCAAGAAAATGGTAAAATACATTGAAAAAAATAATTTATAGGATGTCGTCATCGCTGGTTAGGCCAGCATTTAGTGCCCATCCCTAGTTGCCCTTCAGAAGGTGGTGGTGAGTTGCCTTCTTGAACCATTGCAGTCCCTCAGGTGTAGATACACCCACAGTGATATTAGGGAGGGAGTTCCAGGATTTTGTCCCAGTGACAGTGAAGGAACGGCGATATGTTTCCAAGTCAGGAGGTGCTGAGTGGCTTGGAGGGTTCACCAGGTGGTGGGGTTCCCAGAAACTGCTGCTCTTGTCCTTCTAGATGGTATTGATCATGGGTTTGGAAGGTGCCGTCTAAGGAACCTTGGCGAGTTACTGCAATGCATCTTGTAGATGGTATACACGGCTGCCACTGTTCACCGATGTTGAAGAGTTTGGATGTTTGTTCAAGGGGAAGCAATCAAGCGGGCTGCTTTGTCCTGGATGGTGTCGAGCCTCTTGAGTATTGTTGGAGCTCTAGGCATGTGGAGAGTGTCATAATAGATATATATAATGTATGTATATAATGGAGTGCAGAGAGGCAGTGATTGACACACAGGATGACCAGTAAGCACACAGAACAGAGCAGCCAATTACCAACAGGACACTATCATTATAAAGCCAGAGGGCACTAGGTTTCCCGCTCTCTCTGGACCCAGCCACCGAGACAGTCAGAGTTCTTGAGATAGCCAGTGCAAACACATGCGGTAGCTAGTAAGTCTGGTCAGGCTAGTACTAGGTCTCCAGTCAAGTCAGCATAGTGTCAACCCACAGTTGAACATGTATAATAGTTAAGGCGATAAATAAAATCGTGTTAGAGGTCTGTCTTTCGCTACACTGCATCAAGTGCAGTCCACATCGACCCAGCCTGCCCAACACATCATGGTACCAGTGAGTGATGCTGAAATTTGATGGACCTACCTTAAGTGAATCAGCGTTGACCAGCAAACGGCCATCTGGTGACATGGAAAACGTCCGCCCTCCTCCGCATCGCCGGCAACCTCGGTGCAAATTGGAAGATCTTCAAACAGAAGTTCCAACTCTATCTCAAAGCCACCGACCTCGAGGCCGCATCGGACGCCAGGAAGATCACACTATTCCTCTCCACAGCCGGGGACCATGCCATCCACATCTACAACTCCCTTACATTCGCTGAAGGCGAAGACAAGACGAAATTTAAAACAGTCCTGCTGATGTTCGACAGCCACTGCGACATTGAGGTGAATGAGAGCTTTGAACGGTACGTTTTCCAGCAGAGGCTTCAGGGTAAGGATGAACCTTTTCAGTCCTTTTTGACCCATCTCCGCATCCTCGCACAGTCATGTAACTATGACTCGACAACTGATTCCATTATCCGGGATTAGATCGTTTTCGGGGTCCACTCCAATTCCCTTCACCAGCAGCTCCTGAAAGTCAAGCAGCTCACCCTCACCATCGCTATCGAAACGTGCATTCTCCACGAACATGCTAACAATCGGTAGTCCCACATCAGGGCGGCAGAAACTGCAAAGCTATCCTCCCACGAGGCGGAACGGGTGCAGGCTATCACAAAAATGCAGGGCCTAAGTATCGACAAGAGTGGCCATTTTGCGCGCTTTTCCCGGGCGCCTGCGCATGCGCGCCACGACCGAGGGGACAGCGAGACAGACAACCAGACTGCGCAGGTGCGTACGTCATTCGACCACACTGCACATGCGTGATGGTGCATGGAACGCGCTGACGTTGGCGTCATGCGTGTCCGAATTGTGGCTCCGTCCATTTAAATCAGCAATGTCCGGCAAAATCACGACGGTGTCTACAGTGTGGCAAGTTTGGCCACAACGCAGTCCTCCGCAGATCTGCTCCATTGCCCAGCAACCAGCGATCCCAGCCACTGCGCAGAAGCGTCCGTTCAATACAGCAGGGCATGCCAGACTCCGACACTGACAGCCCAACAGATCCTGATGCTGAGTGCCTTAAATCCCCATACCGGGTGGGCTTCATTACGAAGCATGCGCTGCCTTTCTCCAAGATACTGAAGCACCTCCCGATCCTCAGCGTGGATCCCGACGACGAGTGGTCTGCTGTCCTCACAGTCAACAAGGCTCGCATCCAGTTCAAACTGGACACCGGCGCATTGGCGAACCTCATCTCGAAATCCGATTTCGACACCATCCACATCAGACTAAGTATTCTTCCACCGATGAACCAGCAATCCTGCCGACCCCTGTGACCACCGCATTGGCGGCGGTCCCGCCTATCCAAGTGCAGGCAGCCCCTGATCCACCCTTGCTGCGATCAACCAGAATTTGTCGCCCGCCACAAAGACTAAATTTATAGACTGAACTTTTGTACATCTTGTTGCCTCATCGTTTTGACCTCTGTAAATATCGTTTTACCGTTTCATCTGCCCTATATCTGCACTAGCGACACCTTCCTATGCATATAAGTTCATTTTAGCATATTCTGTATATAGTCACGCACATATACACATCCACATGCACACGCACCTTAATATTTATTATCTAAAAAAAAGGGGGTAGATGTCATAATATACATCTTTGTATATAAGGGAATGCAGGCAGGCAGTGATTGACACACAGGATGACCAGTAAGCACACAGAACAGAGCAGCCAATCACCAGACGGGACACTACCACGAGAAGCCTGAGGGCACTAGGTTTCCCGCTCTCGCAGGACCCAGCCACCGAAACAGTCGTAGTTCGTGAGCTAGGCAGTCCAAAAACCATGCGGTAGCTAGTAAGTCTGGTCAGGCTAGTACTAGGTCTCCAGTCAAGTCAGCATAGTGTCAACCCACAGTTGAACATGTATAATAGTAAAGATGTTAAATAAAATCGTGTTGCATCTTATCAAGTGTTGGAGATCTGTCTCTCGCTACACTGCATCAAATGCAGTCCACATAGACCCAGCCTGCCCAACACATCAGACAGTATTCCATTACATACCTGACTTGAGCCTTGTAGATGGTGGATAGGCTTTGGTGAGTCAAGAAGTGAGTGACTCACCACGGAATTCCTAGCCTCTGACCTGCTCTTGAAGTTTATTGCAAAGCAATTATATTTGCAATATACATCAGATCCCAGCCGGGTCTGCTCTGTCGGTTCCATACCTGGCCGACTTTATATAGAACTCAATCATGAATGCCCTTGGTCTCCCCGCCCCCTTAGCAGGGGAGCTTGTATTCGGCGAGACTGATTGCACCAACCCTGTGGATCTTGCGTGGGTTATAGCATCTCTCCCCACCAACGTCTGAAGACTCTTCCGATGACTGCGAAGTAGGTGGGCGGCAGACATTCTTCACCCGTGGCTGTGCTTCCTGCACTTGCAGAGCTGGATCAGGCGGTATATATCTGGGTGGCAAACGCCACTTTCGATCGGAGTGCCATGTGGAGATATTGTCTGAGGCTGCTGCACTGCTTGCTCCCCTTCAGAGACTTCCGACGCTTGGATCTCCACATCGGCATCCGTATCAACAAGCTCTCTCATTTCTGCATCTTGACCCTCTTGGGAAAATGCTCTGGCCTTGACTGGCAATGGATGTGGTCTGATTGTAACTTTCCTCTCCCGAGGAATTTCTCGTATGCCTGGTCTCCTGGACCGTATATGATCGATGTGATTTTTCATGACATGACTCTGTGCCTGACCTTGATATGATACCGGCCCTGTCTGGTGGACGATTGTCCTGAGATCCACTGACGCCATCTGCAAAGTTGCATACATAGACTGCGCCAACAGGTACAAATAGTGTGGGCAGTTTTCATCTAATTGGGCAATGTCCTTGCTGCTCATGGCTGTGGCAAACATTCCCGCCAATATCAGGGAAAGGAAGATTAAGCCGGGTTCAAAGCCTCCGGCCAATTCGCAATTCAGTCAATGCCACTCTGGTCGCAGAATGTGGCGTGGTTTTATAGCAGAAGAAGAATCTGGCTAGTCTCATGTGAATTGACCCCAAAGTCTGCTTTTTCAGCCCTCGTTTGAATGTCTGTACCGCCCTTTCTATCAGCCGGTTGTAAGCCAGGTGATATGGAGCCATAGGTACCCTATTTAACATAGAACAGTACAGCACAGAACAGGCCCTTCGGCCCTCGATGTTGTGCCGAGCAATGATCACCCTACTCAAACCCACGTATCCACCCTATACCCGTAACCCAACAACCTCCCCTTACTTATTTTGGACACTACGGGCAATTTTAACGTGTCCAATCCACCTAACCTGCACATCTTTGGACTGTGGGAGGAAACCAGAGCACCCGGAGGAAACCCACGCACACACGGGGAGGACGTGCAGACTCCACACAGACAATGACCCAGCCGGGAATCGAACCTGGGACCCTGGAGCTGTGAAGCATTTATGCTAACCACCATGCTACCGTGCTGCCCCTACTACCGTGCTGCCCCAGGCATGCCTATTTGCTGCCTATTTGCCTTCATCAATCCCGTGAATTCCTCACTGATGAAGGACGTTCGTTGTCAGGGATATCGTATGAACTGAAAGGCAGGTGTAATTTCCCAATGGTCGCCGTTGAAGTGGCTAACGACATTTTATGGACCTCAAACCATTATCATCTATCATGAGAAAGAATATCGAGCCTTAAAAGGGGCTGGCAAAGTCAGCATGTAACTGCACCCACGGTCCATTCCCATGGGTGAAGGGATGCGGCTGGCGGGCGCTTCTGTTGTTACTGACAAATGCAACACTGCTGGGCCACCCGTTCTATATCAGCATCCAGGTCTGACCACCAAACATAGCTGCGGGCGAGCATTTTCATTTTGGACAGCCCCGGGTGTCCATTAGGCAGGTCCCTCAAGATCAAATCTTGGCCCTTCCCCGGGACGACATGCGTCCCCCACAAAAGGATACCGCCTTCTACAGTAATCTCAGACATTTATGTCGTTTGGCAAGCTTCTATGCTGATGAACTTTCAAAAGGGCTGAGTTAGTTTGTGTTCATTTACGGATTTGGGATGCCATAACAGGCAACAAGTCCATAAAATTGAGCATGGCCACTATCACGTGAGGATTGGGAGGAGAAGGACGTCATGGCGACAAAGGCAGTCGGATTAACGCATCCGCGTTCGCGATCTGGGTACCCGGATGATGCTCAAATGGGCATTCACATGCAGCCAACAGGAGGTCCCAATGCTGTATCCTGGTGGAGGCAATGGGGAAAATCGCTTCATCTTCTTTAAAAAGACCCAGCAATGGCTTGCGGTCCATGATGAACGGGAATTGTCGACCAGACACATTATGATGGGATTTCTTCACGACGAATGACAACTGCCAGCCCCTCATTCTCAATTTGCGCATAATTACACTCAGCCACGGCCTGCGTCTGGGAGGTGAAAGCGATCGGCCTCTCCCTGCCATCTTCTATGCAGCGTGATCAAATGTCGGCAATGCCGTACAGTGACGCATCGCATGTTACTATTAGTTGCTTGGCAGGATCATGATGTGCTAACAAGCCTGAGGAAGTTAATTGTTTTTTTTACCTGTGTGAAAGCCTCATTCTGTTGCTTTTTCTTTGCCATTCTTGATTCTTTTTTAAGTGGAGGCATAGGAGGGCTAACATGGTCACGAGGCTGGAGATGAACTTTCCGTAATCCCAAGAAAGACCACAATTCCATGGTATTTTCAGGTGTAGGAGCTTGCTGAATTGCAAGTACTTTGGGGCACAGCAATGCACTTCAGCTGCATATACCCCTCCTCTGGCTGGTCCAGGTGAAAGGGCGAGTTGGTGGTTGGCACCTGTCTCTACCAGGGCACTGCGGTTGCTGGCTGACTTGTGCCTTGCACTCTCTGTGGCTCTTGATTCCACATGCCCCACAATGCCTGGACTCTCCCCCTACAGACTCCAAGGAGGTATCCCATCGGGATGATTCAGTCCTTGACCAACAGACCTGGCCATGACCGTACTCGATCCAGGACCGGGTTTCAGTCTTGTGGAGGGGCACTTGCCGGGAGGGGGCGCATCCTAGTGTGTTTACCCCCATCCTCTAGATATCTTATGCTCCCCCATCAGCATTTCCATGGGAAAGCAAAATTTGAATGGCCTGCTGCAGATCTAGGACGGTTCAGCTAGCAGCTTCCATGTTATTTACCCCGCAGACCAAGTGGTCGCACAGCATTTCTGAAAGAGTAGTTCCGCATTCACAACATTCAGCTACTTTTTGTAGCCTCATCAGAAACTCGGGTTTGGACTCTCATGGGGTCCTCTCTGGGATTCCCCAGGTCCAGGGGGTGATCGAAAGGACGCATGTCCCCCTGTGAGCACCGGCGCATTGGGGATGGTCTTCATGAACCAAAAGGGGTTCCATTCCATGAACATGCTGTTGGTATGTGACCACGAGATTCAAGTCATGCATGTCTGCACCCGATACCTGGGCAGTGTGCACGACCCCTTCATTCTGGCACACTCAAGGATTCCCGATACCTTTGAGGCGCACACCATGGTGAGGGGTTGGCTCCTGGGCGACAGGGGTTAACTGCAGTAATAGCTGATGAAGCCACAGACCAACGCGAACACTCGCTATGATAACGCCCATGCAACAATCAGGGGCATGAACCAGCGTTGCATCGGCGTGCTTAAGATGCAGTTCAGGTACCTGGACCGCTCTAGAAGGGCCCTCCAGTATAGCACTGGGAGAGTCTTCCATATCGTGGTGGCCTGCTGGGCTTCCACAACATCGCCCAGCAGAGGGGCGATGTGCTGGAGGAGGAGAACGAATGGCAGACATCAACCAATGAGGAGATGCAGAGGATGGCCAAGATGGGCAGGGCATGGGACCCTGGCAGCCACAGGAAGCCGCACAATGTGTGTACCTGGGATGCCGTGCATGATACAATCTAATCACTTCCAGGTTCACCGACCAGGGGGCCTGTCCACCAGCAGCACTACTCTACCATCGCACATCCTCCCCCCTTCCAAACACATCCTCCCCTGTACACCCTCCCTGCATGCCCCTCCTCCCCGCCCCCACCATCATCACTGCACCTGTCCAATCTCCCTGTGCTTAAGACCACCCCACATCTATAAAAGCAAATTACTGCGGATGCTGGAATTTGGGGCGGCAATCCCGCCCCCGCTGTGTCCCAAATTCCCCACCCCCCGAGATTCAGCGGGGGTGGGAATCACGCCACGCCGGTCAGCGGGCCCCCTGCGGTGATTCTCCGGCCCGCGATGGGCCGAAGTCCCGCCGCTGTCAGGCCTTTCCCACCAGTGGAAATCAAACACCTCGGGATTGGCGGCGCGGGAGGGCTCTGGGGTCCTGGGGGGGGGGGGGGGGGCATGGGGCAATCTGACCCCAGGAGGTGCCCCCACGGTGGCCTGGTCCGCGACCGGGTCCCACCGATTGGCGGGCGGGCGGGCCTGTGCCATGAGGACACTCTTTTTCTTCCGCCCCTCCATGGCCTTCACCATGGCGGGGTCGGAAGGGACCCCCTTCCTTGCGCATGCGCCGGTATGACGCCAGCCAGGGCCGAAAGGCCTTTGCCGACCAGCGGGGCGCCAAAAGCCGTTCCCGCCAGCCGGCGGAGCGGCAATCACTCGGGCGCAGGCCTAGCCCCTCAATGTGAGGGCTTGGCCCCTAAAGGTGTGGAGAATTCCGCACCTTTGGGGAGGCCCGACGCCGGAGTGGATAACGCCACTCCAATACACCGGGATCCCCCGCCCCGCCGGGTAGGGGAGAATCCCGGCCCTGAAACGAAAGAGAAAATGCTGGAAAATCTCAGCAAGTCTGAAAGCATCTGTAGGGAGAGAAAAGAGCTAACGTTTCGAGTCCAATGATTCTTTGTCAAAGCTCTTTTCTCTCCCTACAGATGCTGCCAGACTTGCTGAGATTTTCCAGTATTTTCTCCTTCACCACCCCACATCTGCACCCTCCCCTCCATGCTCCATACCTGCCTCACTACATGTTGCTGGCCCTGGGCTGGCAATATCAGTGGGCCTGGTCCGTGGGATGGAGGATGATGAGAACTGCTGCACGATGAGCTTTGGGACTCTGCATCATTGTACAGAATCTGACTCACGCCCTCGGTAGTGCATTCCACCCGGGTGATCCCTGCATGTGAACCGGCCATTCCATCCCACGGTCCCATCAAGCCATTGTGGTGGCAGAGGGGATGGGCTCTGGAGTGCAGTGGCGGGGGAGGGGGGGGGGGGCAGTGGGGGTAGGGAGTGGGAGGCGGTGGGTCTGGAGACCGCGGCAGTGTGCGGTGGCTGCCCTGGGGGCCCTGGCACATGTCCACCTCTGACGCCTGGGCCCGCCACCAGGCACCCCCTTCTCCCAGCCCAGCCTATTCCTCACATCCTGCAGGCAGAGCACCGAGGCAGGTCAGAACATTAATGTACAGAGGTGTTTATTGTGATATGTACATGTGCTCCAGCCGTCTCATATCCGCTGCAGCCGTGCCAACTTAGTGGTGTCTAGCTTTCTGGCCTTATGGACCCTGACACCCGATCTCGGTGGATCCACAGGTGGTACATCAGGAGTGTAGGCAGCCTGCTGCGAATCCCACCCTGGGACTTGGGTCCCCTTGGACGTTCCCGGCAATCGTTCAGGTATCCTTAGTGGTGTGATGTCACCCTGTTCTGCCTGCTTCCCATCATATGCCCTGGGACAGGAAGGGGGCATCCAGAGGCACTGTGGTGTTCCGGAACCTCTCCTGTGGGAGTCACCAGCATGGGCCCAGCAACCCCTCCTCCCTCGGGGTGCCCAGTGGCCACCAGCCTACTCCTGGGTACGGGGGTGCAGGAGGAGCAAGCTCCGGGGATTCCCCCGCCATCTAGCGCTGCCAGTCCTGGTGGCCCACTCTCATCTCGACCATGGTCTCAATGCTCGCAGTCATGGAGCACAGGGACTGTGCCATGTCCTTCTGGGACTGTGCCATGTCACTCAGTGATTGTGCCAGGTCCCACTGCTATTGGCTCAGGTCAACCAGCACCAGGCCATTGCTGTTGACGCTCGCAGTCATGGCTTGTTGTGACTGGGCCAAGCTGGAGTGCCACAGCAATGTCCAGGTGGCTCTGGTACATGGCTGCCCTGTCCCGTGCCTCAGCCACTGCACCCCAGGCCTTGGACATCTTGATCCATGGCCGATACCGTCGAACCCAAGACCTCCACCACACCTCATCATCCTCCATCGTACGGTGTTGGCCTGGGTGGCATGCATTGATGGCACCAACTCCTGCCCATGCAGGCGGTTGGAATCCTCCAACTGCACCTGCAGGCACTGGATTGTTGCGGACAATCCCTCATGTAGTTCCTGGCTCATTTCCTGCAACTCCAGCATTGATGCAGCCACCGTTTCCAGAGGCCCAGGACCCATCTGGACGGCAGCTGGTCCCTGGGGTTGGGCCGCCCTCCGACCGTCCGCCCCCCCCAGGGGTTCCCATCTCCACCTGATGTATCGCAGCATGTGTGAGATGTGCACCAAGTAGTGGCCTAGGTACCGCTTCACTAACACGCCCAATTGAGATGTTGTCACTGGACATGTCCTCCGGATGTCATGGGGCTGCAGCTGGGGGCTTGTGACGGCAGCAGATCTCGCCTCGTCGATGGATGAGCCTTGGGGTTGGGGCCAAGGCCAGTGGATGGCTTGCCTCATCACCAGGTGATCCTGCAAGACATAAAACAAGATGCATGGTTCCATCGCTGGTGGGAGAGTGGTGATGGGGACTGTGGGTGGTCTGCTGACGGGTGCGGTTCAATCGCTCTCTGTGGGGGTGCAGGGTTGGGGGCACTATGGGTGTGTGGGATGGGAACTGCTGCCAATGACACAATGGTTGTGGCCCACCCTGCCTTTCTGGGGGATTGTCCACCCGCACCCAGCGCAGTCTACCAGTCTGTCTGGTGGGGGTCAGTCCTGGGGATGGGGCCTATGGCGTTCACGGCGTTTGCCACCGGCACCCAGGCCCGGTTGACATCTATGGCTGACAGCTGATTCCCCACACCAGGGAACAAAGTGGCCTGCCTCTCCCATGGTATTCAGCATATCTCAAGCTCCGCATCAGCAAAACGGGGTGCCACTCTTCGGGGTGCCATCTTATTGGCTAGAATGAGTGTGTGTATGGAGTGGAGTGCTTATATGTGGCTGCAGCTTGTCAGCCTCTCGAGTGCCGATCCTGACCTCAGCGAATCAGATACCATCATGCATTGGAATTGCACCAGTTCCATATGGCCCTGGTGCTCGCCCAATAACGGGACCTGAATTGCTCTGGGACCGGAATGCTTTTGTCAATGCAGAACACTCTTAATTGAGTCCCAGCATCAGCACAGTCTCTCAAACAGAGAATGTTGCTGCTTATCTTTACTGTTAATGGTGTGGGTAATATCTAAAGATCTGAAAAGAATCCAAATCCAATTTGCACAGGAACCTCCATAATCTGCACTCCAATGATCTATTTTCCCAATTATGCACTAATATTTTTGCATGAGCTGATATCTTATTGTACAATCTAATAGTACAAGTCTACTCCAGGCTGGTATATGTTAACCTCTTAAACAAAGAAAAAATGCATTCCATGAATGTGTTGTATTTTACTTGCCTTTGTTCCTGTGATTTGGGTATAGTTGAACTATACATTGATTATCTGTTAAATGCCATTCTTTAATTGGCCAGTTGAGAGGTGGGGTTGAGGGGTTGAGAGAGGCTGTCCCTCTATTAACACTTCATTCAATCTGGGCCAAAACGGATCAATTAATAACAATCCAAATGTAATTCCTAACTTGGTTCTTCACTTTGAAATAATGATACTGCAGTAAGCAGGTTGACCAGTTTTCAAATTTATACCTCTCCCTTTCTAACACCAGCTACATGGGAACGGATTGCATTACAGTAAGTGGTGGATCTGCACCATTTTGCGTTTGAATTTGAGGGTTTCATTTTGCAGAACTATCTGCTGGCCAGACATCCAATTTTCATGGTGGTCTATTGAGTTATGCATCTACATTACTTGGTGGTCTACCAGTAATGTGTATACTCTGTTCTGTTGTGGTTTACTGCTGATTTGTGTCTTACTCTCCGGTGGTATTATGTAGGCATACATCCTATTCACTGGTGGTCCAATAGTCGTGCAGTCCTATCCTTTGGTGGTCTAATAGCAGAATATATCCGTTCTTAATCAGTTTTGGGATGCATGAAAAGTAACAAAGTTAACAAAACGGGCCATTAAAGTCTGTGAAATAGTAAATGTCTATTAACATTTGATTAACTTTATTATGGAAATTCATCTGCCAGTTTCACTTTGACTGATTTATGGCATTAAAAAGTTGAAGTGAATGAGTTAGCTTTTCCATCCCCTCATTCGCATAACCAACAATGATACATGTTCTTTTAAAATATTGTCAATAAAGAATTAGGACTCAAGGGATATTATCGCATACCAGAGGTCTACTCCAAACAAGACACTATAAACTCCTGACCTTCTAATTTGATCCTTCGGAATGGTGCTGTAGTGGATCTCCTCCTGCTGATTTTTCCTTTCTCACATAAGGTAACCCGATCTCAATACTTCTATAACTGAGATTTGGAATTTAGTATTCCACTACTGAAGGGTAAAAACCTGACTCCTGTCACTTTGTATGCACAAGGCATTCATGCTGTAATGCGATGCAATCAAAATATTCTACAGGTTGTAAATTGATATTAAAATGAATTTAATGTTTTCCTTTAAACTAATTTTTACAGATACAATCAAACATGACAAACCAGGTTAAAGTTGATTATTCATGAAGAAAATTAAGTTATTTCCTAAACACTGCCAACACAGAATTGTGAAACAAAGCAGCTTTTTAAAAAAAATATTTCTTTATTCTCCAGCTTTTTCACATTTTCTCCCAAATTTACGCCCACCAACAATAAGCAATAATCAGTAACAAATATGTCAATCCCCATATCAATAACAACGATCCCATCATCCCACCAAACCCCAAACATTTGCCCGCATGTCACATAAACAAATGACAAAAAGGAATCAGGAATCACCCATAGCCACTATTAACACACACCGCCCCCCTCCCCCCAAGCCTCCCACCCACCCCCCGCAACTAATGTTCGATGTAATCCAGTTCTTGAAAGTGCATAATGAATAATGCCCATGACTTGTAGAACCCCTCCATCCTTCCCCTCAGTTCAAACTCAACCTTCTCAAGAGTCAAGAATTCCAACAGGCCCCCCCGCCACGCCAGGGCACAGGGTGGAGAGGTTGCTCTCCAACCCATCAGGATCCACCTTTGGGCGATCAACAAGGTGAAGGCTACAACATCTGCCTCCGCACGTGTTT
This sequence comes from Scyliorhinus canicula, assembly GCF_902713615.1. Taxonomy (NCBI): domain Eukaryota; kingdom Metazoa; phylum Chordata; class Chondrichthyes; order Carcharhiniformes; family Scyliorhinidae; genus Scyliorhinus; species Scyliorhinus canicula. The sequence goes on from NC_052149.1 coordinate 59,106,234, forward strand.
CCAACCCTGGCTGGTCCGACACCCCGAATATGGCCTCCCGGGGGCCCGGGTCCAGTTTCACGTGCACCACTTTAGAAATTACCCTAAAAACCTCTTTCCAGTAATCCTCTAGCTTTGGACAGGACCAAAACATATGAACGTGATTAGCGCCCCCCCCCCCCCCCCCCCCCAAAAGTTTACACACATCTTCTACTCCTTCAAAGAATCGGCTCATCCTCGCCCTCGTGAGGTGTGCTCTGTATACCACCTTCAGTTGTATTAGCCCCAACCTCGCGCATGAGGTGGAATTCACTCTCCGCAGCACCTCACACCAGAACCCCTCCTCCATATCCCAACTCTTCCTCCCACTTTGCTTTGATCCCTTCCAGTGGTGCCTTTCCCTCTTCCAAAATAGCTCTGTAAACCGCCGACAGTACCCCCTTCTCCAGTCCCCCTGTCGTCAGCACCTCCTCCAGCCATGTGGAGGCCGGCTCCTCCGGGAAGTTCTGTATCTCCTTTCCGGCAAAATTTCGAACCTGCATGTATCTAAACATTTCCCCCTGCTCCAGCCCATACTTTGCTTCCAGCTCCTTCAATCCTGCAAACCAACCCCTAAGAAACAAATCTTTTAGTGTTTTAATCCCCTTTTCCTCCCATTTCCAAAAATTACCATCCCACCTCCCTGGTTCAAATCTGTGGTTCCCCCGAATCGGCATTTCCTTTGACCCTGCCCCCAACCCGAAGTGTTGGTGAAACTGCCTCCAAATTCGCAATGAAGCTATTATTACCGGACTCCCTGAGTATTTCCCTGGGGCTATCGGGAGCGGTGCTGTTGCTAGTGCTTTCAATCCCGACCCCCTGCACAAACTCTCCTCCATTCTGACCCACTGGGAATCAACCCCTCTTACCCAGCTCCGCACCTTCTCCACATTCACCGCCCAGTAGTAATACATCAGGTTCGGAAGACCCAAACCCCCTGCCTGCCTTCCCCTCTGTAGCAGCACGTTTCTAACTCTGGCCTACCCTCCCCATATGAACGAGATAATCCTTCCCTCAATCTCTCTGAAAAAAGCCTTTGGCAGGAAAATCGGCAGGCATTGAAAAATAAACAGAAATCGCAGCAACACGTTCATTTTAACCGCCTGTATCCGACCCGCCAGTGACAGAGGGAGACCATCCCACCTTGCCAGATCAGCTTTCACTCTCCCCACCAAACTAGAAATGTTGTACCTGCGGAGCCCCCCCCCCCACTCCCGGGCAACCTGCTCCCCCAGGTACCTAAAGTGAGTCCCTGCCCTACGGAATGACAGCCCCCCCCCCCCCCCCACCCATCCCGCCACCCCTGCCCCCACCCCCGGCTGAGACACCACAAAATACTCACTCTTGTCTAGATTTAGTTTGTACCACAAGAAAGACCCAAAACTCAAAGCAGCTCCAATACTCCCCTATCGACACACTCGGTTCCGACACGCATAACAGCAAGTCATCGGCATACAAGGACATCCTATGCTCTATTACCCCCCGCACTGTTCCTTTCCATACTCCTAAACTTCCTAATGCGATGGCCAATGGCTCAATCACGAGTTCAAACAGCAGGGGGGGACATAGGACATCCCTGCCTAGTCCCACGGTGGAGAGAAAAGTATCTCGAGCTGATGTTGTTTTTGCAGACACTCGCCCTCAGCTCCTTATATAGTGGTTTTACCCAGTTCACAAATCTTGGTCCAATCCCAAACCGCTCCAGAACTGCCGTCAAGTACCGTCATTCTACCCGGTCGAACGCCTTCTCAGCGTCCAATGCCACAACCACCTCTGTTTCCTTCCCTCTGCCGGTGCCATAACGACGTTCAATACCCTTCTAATGTTTGAAAAGAGCTGCCTCCCTCTCACGAACTCTGTCTAATCTTCACCTATCACCTTCAGGAGGCACTCCTCCAGCCTACCCGCCAACAAAACAGCTTTAAATGATTGACATTGGTAAGTATACGTAAAGACATTAAAAAAAGAACAAGTGGCTTTCAGAGCACAACAGGGTCTTTTGCGAACAACAGATAAAAGATGACCATTGTACTAAAAGTGAAATACTACAGGAATACTCAAATCACTTCAACAGATCCTCCGAGACTTCATTAAACAATAATGGCAACTGACATGCACTGGGATTAGAGAGCTGAAGCTTAATAAAAGGACTAATTCTAAAGCCAACTTTCTCTTTGAACGGTATTACATAAAATCAATTTTAATATATTATGCAGATCGTCAGTGTGGTGTTATAAAGCACTAATCCTTGATCCTGAGCTGCTTTCATACACTTCTGAGTGGCCAGCTTAAGAGCAGCATTAACAGCGGTGAGGGAGCAGATTTACAAATTGTTTCCAATCGTCAGGAATATTTAGGCACAGGAACACTAAAGACGAGAAAAATAACATTTGAGAATGGCCTAAAACTGTAGTTGTGATTTGGAAACATGGGCAGGAATTCTCTGGTTGTTGTGATTCACATTTTCCGCCAGCAGCGTACCCACGCCGGTGGGGGTTCCCGGCGACGTCGGGTGGTTAGAAAGGGAATTCCCATTGACAAGCAATGGGAAGGTAGAATCCCGCCGCCAGCGAACGGTATGCCACCAGGAAATATGCGGCTGGGGAACTGGGGAATCCAGCCCATTGTGTTTGTGTTTGATGATATCAATGACGACTATTCGTATTCTGGTGTAATGTTTGAAAACAGAATGCCTGAAGAAATATTGCTGTCAATATGAGAATTATTCTATTAGCGTGACAATAGATTTAAAACTTTCAATACATTATTCCAAAATAAAGAGGATTTCCTCAATGGCTCAAGTGATAAAAATAGCCCAACACAAGGAGCTGTCAGCAAATACAATCACTGAGGATAGAGGTAATGTTGGAGTTTACCCTGGTAAAATTATAAGGTTTAAAAAGGCCTATGGAAGCATCCTACTTCCTAAAGACTTACAGTTCACCTGACGGCCAGATAATGTCATCAAGAATCGATGATCATAAGTCTTGGAGTATTTGCATTGTCTATTTAATGGCACAACTGTTCAATATGATGAGAAGACTTGTGCTAGCCAACTCATGTTTGAGATGTCTGGATTTAATATTACATATTAGTCATGTTCCTCATCAATTGCCTAGTACAGGGGCTGGATTCTCCTCCGGTGGGATGCTCCGTTTTGCCGGCAGCCTGCGGGTTTCCCAACAGCATGGGGCTGGCCCACAATGGGAAACCCCATTGACTAGCTGGCGTAACGGAGCATCCCGCCAGTGGGGTGAAACAGAAATGTGGCTCGGCGGGGCGGAGAATCCAGCCCCTGGTCTTCCAGAGGGGATCTTTGGCAAAGAGCCATGCCTGTCAGGATGCCGACTCTTCTTCTAAGTTGCGGAGCGATAAATTGTTGTGGCCTTGCCCTTTAATAGAATCATAGAACTTTACAGCATAGAAGGAGGCCAGTTGACCCATCACTTAATAATAATAATAATAATCTTTATTGTCACAAGTAGGCTTACATTAACACTGCAATGAAGTTACTGTGAAAAGCCCCTAGTCGCCACATTCCAGCACCTGTTCGGGTACACAGAGGGAGAATTAAGAATGTCCAAATTACCTAACGGCACGTCTTTCGGAACTTGTGGGAGGAAACCGGAGCACACGGAGGAAACCCACGCAGACACGGGGAGAACATGCAGATCCGCACAGACAGTGACCCAAGCTGGGAATCGAACCATTTGTGACAGATTACTGAAAGAGGCGTTCATTTAGTCCTATTTCCCCTGTCTTGTCCCTGAAGTATTGTACATTTTTCTTTTTTAAATATTTCTCCACTTCCCTTTTAAAAGCTGTTATGGATTCTGCATCCAGCAGTGTTTCTGGCAGGAGACTCCATTTCCTAACAATTCTCGATGAAGAAAAATCTCCTAATCTCAATTACTTTAAAATTGAGTATGATAGTTACCGAATTACAAGCCCGTAGAACAAACTTTTTCCAATTTAGCTAATCAAAATCCATCATAACTTTATACATCTTTTTCAGGTGTCACCTTCTGCTGTTTTACTGAAAACAGACCATTTGTCTACTCTCTCTCCATAACAAAAACCTGTTCTCCGTGGTATTATTCTATTGAATGTCACTGGTATCCTCTGAAGGGTCTTAATGCGTGATATTTTCCCGGATATCGGCAGAAGCTGGTAGCGGGTGGGAAAAACTGTGTTGAAGCCATTGGCAGCAAAAGCAGCTTCATCCACCATATCGTTCAGTACTTAGACTCAAAAGTACCAACAGCAATTTTCTTGCTTGAAGATCGGGGTGCCATTTTTAAAGATCACCCCAGCACAATACCTCAACAGGAACCTCCCCCTCCCCCACCCTGCTTCTCCCTCCCACCATGCACCACATGACTCTTTCCCCCTGAGCTCCTCTTGGAGGTCTGCTCACCAGATGCACTCTTCGGAGACCAGTCGGGTTTCACGCTGGACTGCCCTCACGTCGATGTGAATGGATTTCCTTACGGGGGTGGATCGTTCAGGCGTAGGGACCTGATAATTATATGTTAATGTATGGAAATGATGTTCCCAACATACAACGTCAGCAAATGCACTGCATCACTGGCAGTTGAAGGGGGCAATCGCATCATGTGTTTGTGTCAATGCAATTTTCTGCTCCCATCGCCAAATCCACCTAAAAAAATGAAAGTGGAAAATTCCTGCAAATATTTTCCCTACAATCGGTGCCCAGAGCCAGAAACAATGGGCAGAATTTAATTGAGCCCAAAGAATGGGTGTGATGGCATGCATGTTGGGATAATTGGGTGAAAGTACCAGCATTGGATAGCTGGCATCGGGAAAACTTTCCCCAATTAAACGCGGGGCCAGGTGGGCCCAATGTGAGAAGTACATATGTACTTACATATGAACATATGAATTAGAAGCAGGAGTAGGCCACTCAAAAATAACCAGCTAGCACACACACAGTGCCCCTGTAAAATAGCCACTTTTGTTGGTTTTAAACACTTGTTTCGGAGATGTGTGCATTGCTGGCTGGCCCAGCATTTATTGCTCATCGCTAATTGCCCTTGAACTGAGTGGTTTGCTAGGCCATTTCAGAGGGAATTTAGAGTCAAACACATTGCTGTGGGTCTGGAGTCACATGGAGGCAAGACCAGGTAAGGATGGCAGATTTCTTTCCCGAAAGGACATGAACCAAATGTTTTTTACGACAATCAACAATGGTTTCATGATCATAATTAAGCTTTTTCACTCTCGGCTTTTTATTGAATTCAAATTCCATCATTTTCTATGGTGGGATTCAAACACAGGTTGCAAGTATGTTACCCTGGATCTTTGGATTACTAATCCAGTGATAATACCATCTCACTGAATATATCTCAGATCTCTCTCTCTCTGACTGTGGAATTCAGTCCCAGTCAGCAAAAGGATCACAGCTGAAAAGAGAACGGAGATTCTCCACCAAACGACAGAACACCGGAGTCGCAAAACTGACTGTTCATCTACTAAAGGCAATTCTACTGGAATCTAAATTGTAATGGCTGCACACTTCATCAGATACTTCTTGCAAGTCAAGGACTATTCCATATAACTTTTTTATACTTACTTTGAACTCAATTCTCCTTTCTAATCTGAAATGGAAAAATGAAAATCGCTTATTGTCACGAGTAGACTTCAATGAAGTTACTGTGAAAAGCCCCTAGTCGCCACATTCCGGTGCCTGTTTGGGGAGGCTGGTACGGGATTTGAACCGTGCTGCTGGCCTGCCTTGGTCTGATTTAAAAGCCAACGATTTAGCCCAGTGTGCTAAACCAGCCCTGTATATGCATTTTCTTTTACCAGTTTCTTGCCTTTAGTCATACATAAATACATTCTATCTTTACTCAAGAGAGCCTGGTTGAATTGCTTCCTTAAGCCTGGGAAAATGTATCTGTGAAAAGGGATAATTTTCAGATTAAGTCATATTGCTACCAACAGAGGGGTTCAATAAGGACTCAAGCCAGTTCATTACTCCTCACCTGGATTTTGGAACAATTTCAGGGGAAGGTGGTACGCTAGCTGGACGGTAATAAATTGAGGGGTCTCACCCAGGACAACAACTTGGGGAAACCACACATGGGGGTGGTTGTAGCACTCAGCAGAATTGACAGGGGTTCCTTCCATGTCAACTCCAACTGGTGGGTGAGACCCACTTCGGGCCCATTAAACCCTGTCCAAACAGTGTGAAATTAGAGTTGGATTGTAGCACATGAGGAAACGTAGGAAATAATTTTTAAACATTTCACTCCCCGTTTCCAGTTTCCATTCCAATCTCCCTAAATGTGACCGAGTCAATAAATATTTTAAATGACCTCTTTACTTTTGTACTTTATGTCCCTCTTAAAAAACCAGTGACCCTACCTGTAGATTTGAAAACTTATCCTCTGACTTTTAAAGATTGGTCTATCTTAAAGTTTTCCATCTTTCGGTGCAAGGAAGATTTGAGTTGTGACTTACAAACAGGTAATGGCAGCAAAACTCGATGAGCGATGTAGCACTCTCCCTGAACTCTCTCAAGCTGATTCCCAACTCTGCTCTCACTTACAGCTTAATCTGCTGCCTGCGCACCCCCCCCCCCCCACCCCCCCCTCCTCCCCCACAAAGGGTAGAAAAGGAGATGGGAGAGTCCAAAAAAAAGCAGCGCTGGGTGACGCATCAATTGCAAGATGCCACTCCCAACACCAGCAACATCAGGGAAATGGGAGGGTGGGATAGGAAGCCTGCTTTTTTTCCTAATTCAGGATAATCAAACTTGTTAAAAGGCTCAATTAGAGTTTGATGGGGAGAGGAGATATTTAAGCAGGAGTGTTAAAACCTGTTGGTTTCAGAACAGTACACAGTGGGGAACCGGTCCTGGCTGCTCGAGGACATCACCATAAGAGGGTCAGTGGGGAAAGGGGAGACTGTACATCGGTGCTTGGTACTTGGTGTTGCTATCACAAGTGACAGGAAGAGTTGGCATTCGGTCCATTGACGTTAACGGGACTGGCACTCCTCTTGCTGCACATGGGCAGTGCTGCCAAGGACAGTTTGGCAGCATTGTATCCAGAAGGAAGGACCCAAACAGATTTTTTGTCCGGTGGCAATGAGGAGCAACTTCTTTTACTGGCAGACCATAACAATGAGCTTCACAAAGGCTCAGGAGAGGAAGAAAGGGCAGGAAAGTAATGTGGTCCTCGGCACCCTCTATAACATGGCTCTTCAGAGAGGTGTGGACCTTAAAGACAGTGAGGCCCTGGAAGGAGGCAGCACATCAGAGGAGGTGCAGGAGGTAAGAGGGAAGAAAGAATTGGAGGTGGAGGCAGAAGTGAGAGAGATGAGGTGTCCCTGCGGCACGATGAGGTGGTCTTCTCCTACCACCCTGCTGGAAGAGGACATCCCTCCTCCTCTTCATGGCCTCCAGCATTAGATCCAGCTTGTCATTGATGAAGAGAAGGAATGCCCCGGCCCAGATGCCAGATGGCCTCCAGCTCCCCAGTAACATTGAATTTCCCCATGATGCAGTGGAAGTCTTTGGCTAAACATCTCCTGTTTCCAACTTCCATGGCAGAAATTCAGGCCCAAATCCTCAAGCCTTTTCCAGCAAACAGTTCCAGCTTATAGGTATTATCAATAACAGTAAAAATAATAAGAGACAAGACAAAGGTAGGCAAATGAAGTGGGCATACATATCGGCCATGAATTAATTAGTGAAATATGGGCTGGGATTCTCCCCTACCTGGCGGGGCGGGGGGTCCCGGCAGGATGGAGTGGTGTGAACCACTCCGGTGTCGGGCCGCCCCAAAGGTGCAGAAGTCTCCGCACCTTTAGGGGCCAGGCCCTCACCTTGAGGGGCTAGGCCCGCGCCGGAGTGGTTGGCGTTCCGTCGGCTGGCGTGGACGGCCTTTGGCACCACGGCAGTCGGGGCCGAAGGGACTTCACCGGCAAGCATACGTCTGCGCATGCGCCAGAGCGTCAGCGGCTGCTGATGTCATCCCTGCGCATGCGCTGGGGAGGGGGTCACTTCTGCCTCCGCCATGATGAAGACCATGGCGAAGGCAGAAGGTAAAGAGTGCCCCCATGGCACAGGCCCACCCGCCGATTGGTGGGCCCCAATTGCGGGCCAGGCCCCCGGGGCCAATCGCCCCGCGGCCCCCACAGGACCCTGGAGCCCGCCCGCTCAGCGTGCCCCAGCTGGTCAGGTAGGTGGTTTGATCCACGCCGGCTGGAGAGGGATGACAGCTGCGGGACTTCGGCTCATCGTGGGCCGGGGGGGGGGGGGGGGGGGGCACCGACTGGCGCAGCGCGATTCCCGCCCCCGCCGAATCTCTGGTGGCGGAGAATTCGGGACACGGTGGGGGCGGGATTAACGTCAGCCCCCAGCAATTCTCCGACCCGGCAGGGGGGGTGGGGGGGGGTCGGAGAATCCCGCCCATGTTCTTTTTTTAAGAAAGAAAAGTAATAATTTTATTGAGCGGAACTCACACACACCCAAAGGTTCGCACTACAACATGGAGGCACTACAGCATGGAACGGTCCATCTCTACGGTCCATCATTCCCCCACCAGTGTGGTAACTTCCTGCACGTGCTCCCTGACCACGCGTCCAGCACGGCATACACATCCCCGCACGCTTTGGCCACTGCATCTACCACTTTCTCCAGGTGGTCCTCATATAATCTCGAGTTCATTTCCAGCAAGGTGATCTGCTGGGACTTGGGGAGCAGAACCAGTGCCACCTAGTAGCCCCTTGTAGATTCTTCGATGTAGCTGAGATCCAACAAAACACGTGGAGCACGCGCACACATAGTCCCGCATGGGGATCCCGGCGTCGATCACCGCCAGAGTTGCCGCATTAACGCAGGTGCAATAGTTCCCGCCGTCCGCCTGTAGGATCTGAACGTAGATGTCAATCTGGGATCTTGGGTAAAGCTGAGTTAAAATAGCAGCTTCAAATGTCTGTTTCAGATGTAAGGTCAACTCTGAGGATTTGTGATCACCATGAGGCCGCCTCTTACGCTCACCCGTGCTGAAAGTCACCATGTTGTACTGACAATTCACCATCGCCTTGTCGTGTAGGGATTTACTGCGAGCACCACGAAACTCGTGCGTGCAGGCCAGTGCCTTGGTGTTTCCCTGTTCGATATAAGCCGAGCAGTCGGCCTGCGCAAACACCCCCATACGCACCTGGATTTTCCTCAGCTTGGTGGACTTCCGTCCGTCGATCCGGTAACCCTGATCCGCCAGCAGCTCCATCCCCGCCATCTTGTCAGGCACCCCGCCCCAATGAAACATGTTCAAGGGGCTGAATGTATGGACATCCAGTTTGGATGTATTTTATTTCAGTTTTTTAAAAAAGCTTGCCGTCTAATTGTAACAGCATAAATATATTTCTGGAAGTTCTCAGGAGCCCTACTGTCATCCAGAAATAAATAGCATCAAGTCAGTGGCCCAAGATTCTGCTTCAACAATCCAGCAGAGGGCAGCAGAGCAGAGCTTCTGATTGGCTGTTCCGGGGAGATTTGCATACGTGCAGTGCGGTCAGCGTAAGTTGAAGGTGCACCTGCATCAGTGACCCGAGGAGTTCGACGGAAGGCGAGCATCCAGCAGAGGGCAGCAGAGCAGAGCTTCTGATTGGCTGTTCCGGGGAGATTTGCATACGTGCAGTGCGGTCAGCGTAAGTTGAAGGTGCACCTGCATCAGTGACCCGAGGAGTTCGACGGAAGGCGAGCATCCAGCAGAGGGCAGCAGAGCAGAGCTTCTGATTGGCTGTTCCGGGGAGATTTGCATACGTGCAGTGCGGTCAGCGTAAGTTGAAGGTGCACCTGCATCAGTGACCCGAGGAGTTCGACGGAAGGCGAGCATCCAGCAGAGGGCAGCAGAGCAGAGCCTCTGATTGGCTGTTCCGGGGAGATTTGCATACGTGCAGTGCGGTCAGCGTAAGTTGAAGGTGGTTTGTGAAGGGGCTGTTCTCGAGTGACAGCTTTACCCGAAACACTACTTACGTAGTGTCTCCCACCCATCCTCCTCCTCTAACCAAAAAAAAAGCTCTGTCCGTTGGATTGCTAAACTAACAAGTTTTTTATTTTTATTTTTCAGTAGTTGGGAAGTTAGTTCAGTGGGAATGGAGGCTAGGGCAGTTGAATGTTCCTCCTGCAGAATGTGGGAGGAAAGGGTCACCTCTAGTGTCCCTTCTGACTACATCTGCGGGAAGTGCACCCAACTCCAGCTCCTCGAGAGCCACATTAGGGACCTGGAGCTGGAGCTGGATGAACTTCGGATCATTCGGGAGGCGGAGGAGGTTATTGAGAGGAGTTATTGGGAGGTAGTCACACCTCAGGTAAAAGAAGAAAGTAGATGGGTTACCGTCAGGGGAGGGAGAGGGAACCGGCAGGCAGTGCAGGGATCCCCTGTGGTCGTTCCCCTCTATAACAAGTATACCGTTTTGGATACTGTTGCGGGGGACAACTTACCAGGGGTAAGTAATAGGGCGCAGGTCTCTGGCACAGAGTCTGTCCCTGTTGCTCAGAAGGGAAGGGAGGAGAGGAACAGAGCACTTGTCATTGGGGACTCCATAGTTAGAGGAACAGACAGGAGGTTCTGTGGGAACGAAAGAAACTCACGGTTGGTGTGTTGCCTCCCAGGTGCCAGGGTTCGTGATGTCTCTGATCGTGTTTTTGGGATCCTTAAGGGGGAGGAGGAGCAGCCCCAAGTCGTGGTCCACATAGGTACCAACGACATAGGTAGGAAGAGAGATGGGGATTTGAGACAGAAATTCAAGGAGCTAGGGTGGAAGCTGAGAGCGAGAACAAACAGAGTTGTTATCTCTGGGTTGTTACCCGTGCCACGTGCTAGCGAAGTGAGAAATAAGGAGAGAGAGGAGTTGAACTTGTGGCTACAGGGATGGTGCAGGAGGGAGGGTTTTGGTTTCCTGGATAATTGGGGCTCATTCTGTGGTAGGTGGGACCTCTACAAACAGGATGGTCTTCACCTGAACCAGAGGGGTACCAATATCCTGGGGGGGAGATTTGCTAGTGCTCTTCGGGGGGGTTTCAACTAATTCAGCAGGGGGATGGGAACCTAAATTGTAGTCCCAGTGTACAGGATGTTGAGAGTAGTGAGGTCAGGGATAGGGTTAAAAGTTTGAAAGAGGGCACCGGCAAGCAGGACGCTGGTTTGAAGTGTGTCTACTTCAAAGCCAGGAGCATCCGGAATAAGGTGGGTGAGCTTGCAGCATGGGTTGGTACCTGGGATCTCGATGTTGTGGCGATTTCGGAGACATGGGTAGAGCAGGGACAGGAATGGTTGTTGCAGGTTCCAGGATTTAGATGTTTCTGTAAGAACAGAGAAGATGGTAAAAGAGGGGGGGGTGTGGCATTGTTAATCAAGGAAAGTATTACAGCGGTAGAAAGGACGCTTGAGGACTCGTCTACTGAGGCAGTATGGGCCGAGGTTAGGAACAGTAGAGGAGAGGTCACCCTGTTGGGAGTTGTCTATAGACCTCCGAATAGTTCCAGAGATGTAGAGGAAAGGATTGCAAAGATGATTCTTGACAGGAGCGAGAGTAACAGGGTAGTTGTTATGGGGGACTTTAACTTTCCAAATATTGACTGGAAATACTATAGTTCGAGTACTATAGATGGGTCAGTTTTTGTGCAGCGTGTGCAGGAGGGTTTTCTGACACAGTATGTAGACAGGCCAACAAGGGGCGAGGCCACATTGGATTTGGTACTGGGTAATGAACCCGGCCAGGTGTTAGATTTAGATGTAGGTGAGCACTTTGGTGATAGTGATCACAACTCGGTTATGTTTACTTTAGCAATGGGCAGGGATAGGTATATACCGCAAGGCAAGAATTATAGCTGGGGGAAAGGCAATTATGATGCTTTTCAGCAAGATTTAGGATGTATAGGATGGGGAAGGAAACTGCAGGGGATGGGTACAATCGAAATGTGGAGCTTTTTCAAGGAACAGCTACTGCGTGTCCTTGATAAGTATGTACCTGTCAGGCAGGGAGGAAGTTGTCGAGCAAGGGAACCGTGGTTTACTAAGGAAGTTGAAGCACTTGTCAAGAGGAAGAAGAAGGCTTATGTTAGGATGAGACATGAAGGCTCAGTTAGGGCACTTGAGAGTTACAAGTTAGCCAGGAAGGACCTAAAGGGAGAGTTAAGAAGAGCGAGGAGAGGACACAAAAAGTCATTGGTGGATAGGATCAAGGAAAACCCTAAGGCTTTCTATAGGTATATCAGGAACAAAAGAATGACTAGAGTAAGATTAGGGCCAATCAAGGATAGTAGTGGAAAGTTGTGTGTGGAATCAGAGGAGATAGGGGAAGCATTAAATGGATATTTTTCGTCAGTGTTTACACTGGAGAAAGACAATGTTGTCGAGGAGAACACTCAGGTTCAGTCGACCAGGCTAGATGGAATTGAGGTTCAAAAGGAGGAGGTGTTAGCAATTTTAGAAAATGTCAAAATAGATAAGTCCCCTGGGCCAGATGGGATTTATCCTAGGATTCTCTGGGAAGCCAGGGAGGAGATTGCAGAGCCTTTGTCCTTGATCTTTATGTCGTCTTTGTCGACAGGAATAGTGCCGGAAGACTGGAGGATAGCAAATGTTGTCCCCTTGTTCAAGAAGGGGAGTAGAGACAACCCTGGTAATTATAGACCTGTGAGCCTTACTTCGGTTGTGGGTAAAATGTTGGAAAAGGTTATAAGAGATAGGGTTTATAATCATCTTGAAAAGAACAAGTTGATTAGCGATACTCAACACGGTTTTGTGAAGGGTAGGTCATGTCTCACAAACCTTATTGAGTTTTTTGAGAAGGTGACCAAACAGGTGGATCAGGGTAAAGCTGTTGATGTGGTGTATATGGATTTCAGTAAGGCGTTTGATAAGGTTCCCCACGGTAGGCTATTGCAGAAAATAAGGAAGTATGGAATTGAAGGTGATTTAGCGGTTTGGATCAGTAATTGGCTAGCTGAAAGAAGACAGAGGGTGGTGGTTGATGGCAAATGTTCATCCTGGAGTTCAGTTACTAGTGGTGTACCGCAAGGATCTGTTTTGGGGCCACTGCTGTTTGTCATTTTTATAAATGACCTGGAAGAGGGTGTAGAAGGATGGGTTAGTAAATTTGCAGATGACACGAAGGTCGGTGGAGTTGTGGATAGTGCTGAAGGATGTTATAGGATACAGAGGGACATAGATAAGCTGCAGAGCTGGGCTGAGAGGTGGCAGATGGAGTTTAATGCGGAAAAGTGTGAGGTGGTTCACTTTGGAAGGAGTAACAGGAATGCAGAGTACTGGGCTAATGGCAAGATTCTTGGTAGTGTAGATGAACAGAGAGATCTCGGCATCCAGGTACATAAATCCCTGAAAGTTGCCACCCAGGTTAATAGGGCTGTTAAGAAGGCATATGGTGTGCTAGCCTTTATAAGCAGGGGGATTGAGTTTCGGAACCACAAGGTCATGCTGCAGCTGTACATAACTCTGGTGCGGCCACACCTGGAGTACTGCGTGCAGTTCTGGTCACCACATTATAGGAAGGATGTGGAAGCTTTGGAAAGGGTTCAGAGGAGATTTACTAGGATGTTGCCTGGTATGGAGGGTAGGTCTTACGAGGAAAGGATCAGGGAATTGAGGTTGTTTTTGTTAGAGAGGAGAAGGCTGAGAGGTGACTTAATAGAGACATACAAGATAGTCAGAGGGTTAGATAGGGTGGACAGTGAGAGTCTTTTTCCTCGGATGGTGATGACCAACACGAGGGGACATAGCTTTAAATTGAGGGGTGGTAGATATAGGACAGATGTCAGAGGCAGTTTCTTTACTCAGAGAGTAGTAGGGGTGTGGAACGCCCTGCCTGCAATAGTAGTAGACTCGCCAACTTAAGGGTATTTAAGTGGTCACTGGATAGACATATGGATGAAAATGGAATAGTGTAGGTCAGATAGGCTTCAGATGGTTTCACAGTTCGGCACAACATCGAGGGCCGAAGGGCCCATACTGCACTGTAGTGTTCTATGTTCTGTAGTGTTCTATGTTAAAATTGTCTTTGCCCTGAATTCAGCAGCTTTATGATGCAATTGATTTTTGGTCCATGCATAGGGGTTTAATTCATGTCTCAAGTATGATACGCCCCCACTCCCAACCCCACTCCACACAGCTAAATAGCCTGCTTACACACTGTGGTAGTATGACTAGAGGTATTACGGTACGTGGGAGTGTGAGCTACCATTGGTGGAGAAGGCTCGCTGCTGATTGGCCCAAGTGTTTGTATTTCATTGGTCGGAACATAAGGTAGCTCTGCCCAGTGAGGCGGGGTATAAGAACCCGTGTTTCCCAGCAGCCAACCTTATTTCTGTACTCGAGCTGCTGGGGAAACATGTTGTTAATTAAAGCCTTCAAATCGGACTACTTCCTCGTTTCAGTAGTTATTGATCTTGCATCAATTTAATCAACAAGATTTTGAAGGATGGAGCTCCGCATCAAGCCGGAGTGTCTACACTCAGCCCCCATGCACCTAACGCAGCAGCTACATTCAAGCATTGGCTAACTTGTTTTAATAGCTACCTCAGCACGGCGGAAAACGTACCAACGAGGGAGCAGAAGCCAAACATCCTCCACTCGTGCGTCGGCACCGCCATCTACACGCTCATCGAGGACACGTCCGACTACGACTCCGCCATGGAACTGCTTAAAGGATACTTCATCCGGCCGGTAAATCAAGTTTACGCTCGGCACTTGCTGGCTACGAGGCAGCAGATCCCTGATGAGTCATTAGACGATTTTTACCGTGCGCTCCTTGTACTGGGGAGGAACTGCGGCTGCCCGCAAGTTTCTGCTAATGAGCACACAGAACTCTTAATCTGAGACGCCTTTGTTGCGGGTATGCAGTCCCCACAAATCCGCCAGAGACTGTTAGAGAAGGAAACTTTGAGCCTCACGGAGGCACGGGCCCTCGTGAACTCTCTATATGTTGCGAACAGAAACGCCCGTTCATACACCCCCGACCGCGTGGCGGCCCCCTGGGCAGCGTGGAATTCAGCTTCCCCTTCCCCTACGGACTCTGAATTGCCTCAGGCCTGCGCTGCAAGACGCCCTGGAAACCCCACTGGGCCCCGTTGTTATTTTTGTGTACAGGCAAAACACCCGCGACAGCGTTGCCCAGCCTGATCGGCAAGTGCAAGGGCTGCGGTAAGAAGGGCCATTTTCTGCTCGTTTGCCAGGCCAAGGCAGTTGCTGCGATCCCGGGTAGCGAGTGTGGGCATCACCCCATCTCTCTCCAAGGGTCCCGATCGGCCCGCGAATGTCTCCGTCCCCATCCCCCACCACCACGTGCGGCCTCTGGGCGCACCATCTTGTGTTTCCGACGCCACGTGCAGGGGACGGGCGCCGCCATTTTGTCCATCCCCTGCCATGTGCGACCAGTGGGCGCCGTCATCTTGGATCGGCTCCAAGCACCCCGGCGCAGGTTACTACTCACCGCCCGATGACGACCCCGATCTTCTGCTACGACTCGCTTCAGTTACCTTGGACCAGTCTCGACCCCGCACCCTCTCTACGGCAACGACGAGGGTCCTGCTCAACGGGCACGAAACGACCTGCCTGCTGGACTCCGGGAGCACGGAGAGTTTCATACACCCTGCCACGGTAAGACGCTGCTCTCTTACTGTCTATCCCTTAAAGCAAAAAAATCTCCCTGGCCTCTGGCTCCCATTCAGTTGAGATCACGGGGTATTGTATAGCGGACCTCACGGTCCAGGGGAGGGAGTTTAAAAATTACAGGCTTTATGTCCTCCCCCACCTCTGCGTGGCCGCACTCCTGGGGTTAGACTTCCAGTGTAACCTCCAGAGCCTAGCATTTAAATTCGGCGGCCGTATACCTCCCCTCACTGCCTGCAGCCTCGCGACCCTCAAGGTCGATCCCCCATCCTTGTTTGCAAACCTCACCCCGGATTGCAAACCCTTCGCCACTAGGAGCTAACGGTACAGTGCCCAGGACCGGGTCTTCATCAGGTCCGAAGTCCAGCGGCTTGTGAAGGAAGGGGTCATCGAGGCTAGTAACAGCCCCTGGCGAGCACAAGTTCTGGTAGTAAAGACCGGGGAGAAGAATAGGATGGTCATAGACTACAGTCAGACCATCAACAGGTTTACACAGCTGGACGCGTACCCTCTCCCCCGTATATCCGACCTGGTCAACAGGATTGCGCAGTACAAGGTCTTCTCCACGGTAAACCTGAAGTCGGCCTACCACCAGCTCCCCATCCGCGCGAGCGATCGCAAGTACACTGCGTTCGAGGCGGACGGCAGCTCTACCACTTTTTAAGGGTTCTCTTCGGTGTCACAAACGGGGTCTCGGTCTTCCAACGAGAGATGGAACCAATGGTCAACCGATACGGTTTACTGGCAACCTTCCCGTATCTCGATAATGTTACCATCTGCGGCCACGATCAGCAGGACCACGACACCAACCTCCACAAATTCCTACAAACCGCAAAACACCTGAATTTGACCAAGAACAAAGAAAAATGCGTGTTCAGCACCGACCGCCTAGCCATCCTCAGCTACGTAGTGCGAAATGGAGTGATAGGCCCTGACCCGGAACGCATGCGCCCCCTGATGGAGCTCCCCCTCCCTCACTGCTCCAAGGCCCTGGAGCACTGCCTCGGGTTTTTCTCTTATTATGCTCAGTGGGTCCCCAACTATGCCGACAAAGCCCGGCCCCTCATACAAACTACCACTTTCCCCTAGTCAACGGAGGCCCGCCAGGCCTTCAGCCGCATCAAAGCGGATATCGCAAAGGCCACGGTGCGCTCCATTGACGAGTCCCTCCCCTTCCAGGTCGAAGGCGACACGTCTCACGTAGCTCTGGCAGCCACCCTCAACCAAGCGGGCAGACCCGTGGCCTTCTTCTCGTGCACCCTCCATGCTTCCAAAATCCGCCACTCCTCAGTCGAGAAGGAAGCACAGGCCATAGTAGAAGCTGTGCGACATTGGAGGCACTATCTGGCCGGCAGGAGGTTTACCCTCCTCACAGACCAACGGTCGGTGGCTTTCATGTTTGACAATGCACAGCGGGGCAAGATAAAAAAACGACAAGATCTTGCGGTGGAGGGTCGAGTTATCCACCTACAACTATGACATCTTGTATCGTCTGGGAAGCTAAACGAGCCTCCCGATGCCCTGTTCCGCGGCACCTGTGCCAACGCACAAGTAGACCGCCTCCAAGCCCTCCACGAGGACTTCTTCCACCCGGGGGTCACCCGCTTCTTCCATTTCGTGAAGACCCACAACCTGCCCTACTCCATCGAGGACGTCAGGACAGTCACCAGAAACTGCCACATCTGCGCGGAGTGCAAGGCGCACTTCTGATAAAGGCTTCCCGTCCCTTTGAACGCCTCAACATGGACTTCAAAGATCCCCTCCCCTTTACCAACCGCAACACGTACTTCCTCAACGTGATTGACGAGTACTCCCGTTTCTCGTTCGCTATCCCCTGCCCCGACATGACCACAACCACCATCATAAAAGCCCTACACACCATTTTCTCCCTGTTCAGATTCCCCGCATACATACACAGTGATAGAGGGTCCTCCTTTATGAGTGACAAACTGTGTCAGTTCCTGCTCAGCAAGAGCATTGCCTCAAGCAGGATGACCAGTTATAACTCGGGGTAACGGACAGGTCAAGAGGGAGAACGGTACGGTCTGGAAAACCATTCTACTGGCCCTATGGTCCAGAAATCTCCCAGTCTCCCACTGGCAGGAGGCCCTACCAGACGCCCTCTACTCCATCCGGTCTCTACTCTGCACTTCTACAAATCAAACTCCTCACGAACGCCTTCTTGTCTTCCCCAGGAAGTCTTCCTCAGGGACCCCGCTCCCGACCTGGCTGGCTACCCCCGGGCCTATCCTGCTCCGGAAACACGTGCGGGCGCACAAATCGGACCCGTTGGTCAAGAGGGTCCAGCTGTTCCACACTAACCCGCAATATATGTATGTGGAGTATCCCGACGGCCGACAAGACACACTCTCGCTACAGGACCTGGCGCCCGCCGGATCCCCGCCTTCGCCCTTGACACCAGCCCCACCCACCCCGCCCACAGGCTATGGCGGGACCCCCCCCAACCGCAACTGCTCCCTGCAGGCGCTCCCCTCCCTGGCCCGCCAACCCCCTCACCTGCGCCACCTGGAGGACTAGATGCCCCCCCCCCCCCCCGACCCGGCCTGGCCCTCACCAGCGCCGTCAAGGGGTGTTGAAACCTCCACAAGGACCGAATCATCGCTCCTGGATTCATGGACGCCTGCATCTCCATCAACATCTCCGCCAAAGCTCCGTCGGTCGCAGAGGACGTCCAAGGCCCCCGATCGTCTGATCGAGTTGATGTGAACTCTTAATGAATTTTTGTTTCTGTCTCTGTAAATAGTTGCCATGTTGATAACACAATTCCTGACGCTGTACATAGTTACGGGCCAGTGAGCAGCCGCCGTTAGAGAGAGTTATAGTTCCATATCACTACCCATATTACCAGTAAATTGTCCCACCTGCACCGGACTACCAGTCATGGCTGGACGCCGAAGCACTCCTCCCCCCCCCACCCCCCCCCGGTTCCTTTCTCAACAAGAGGTGAATGTGGTAGTATGACTAGAGGTACTACGGTACCTGGGAGTGTGAGCTACCATTGGTGGAGAAGGATCGCTGCTCACTGGCCCAAGTGTTTGCATTTCATTGGTCGGAATGTAAGGTAGCTCCGCCCAGTGAGGCGGGGTATAAGAACCCGCATTTCCCAGCAGCCAACCCTCTTTCTGTACTCGAGCTGCTGGGGAAACAGCTTGTTGATTAAAGCCTTCAAATCGGACTACTTCCTCATTTCAGTAGTTATTGATCGCGCATCACACACATTATCTGATTCACACATGAAGAAGAATAGCCATAAGGACAATATGCCCCCATAGGAAATCAATGCCTTCAGGGAAGGAAGAATGGAGAAGAAAAGAAGATAATTGGAAAATAATGTTGCATCGAAATGGATACGTGTTTTGTAGACTGAATGTAGTTAGCTTTGCATTAATGTAAAGCTCTGTCTTTACAGCACTCCAGGGCAGAAATTGCTTGGTAACTGTCAAAGAATCACACTCTCATCCCTCTGGCAACAATGAGTGCTGCTTGCATTAGGAGATGAGTTTGCTGCTACATTATTTTATTTAAATGTCAAAGGAGCATCGGCGGACAAACTGCTGTTTATCTCTCTTGTCAATAGGATATGTGTTACATCGCAGTGAATTGGCCCTCAAATAAATATGATCACTATGCTAGACTGGCCAGATGCAGAATGACGTTTTGTATGTTAAATGTTGGATTTTATTATTTGATTGGGTTACTAAATGGGCGTAGTGCTCCCACAAGGACTAAAAGGAATCAGAGAATGAGTCACTCTAGATAGTTTAACTGGCATTATCAGGTCTGGAAATACGTTGTCTTGTCTTTTTTTTCAGTTGGGGCCTTACATGATTTAGGAAGACTGAAACAAGAGTGATAAGAGGAATAATAACTCCAAATAAAGATTGGCACCATCTGCCTCTTAAAAAATGTGTCTCGGTGTGATGTGTGTTATTCAGCATGTGCTGAGGGGTATGTGCTGAAAATTAAACCGTCTTTACAACAGAAACAACTCAATATCTATTTCAATGAAAATACTATATATATGAGTTCATTTTTCAAAATAGCTGAAGCCTAATGACCTATAAAGGCAAATTGTGAGCTTTAATAAATAAATGACAAAGATAGTGAACAATTTGATAGTCTCAGGGCAACATGATAGCACAAAACTTCGAGCGCTAACAGAGAATGGAATGAAAAGAAACAACATAAAAACATGAAATGAATAACGTTCACAGCTGGAGGGATTGACATGCATTACACAAATACTGACTACACTAGTGAGCTAAAATGCTAGCATGTTGACCAAGAGTAATAGGAATGGCTGAGAGTCTTATTAAAGTGTCTAAATGGAAGATTAAGAGCACTGTTGCAAACACAAGGTCATTTCTGTAACCTGAGAATCCATATATTTTTAGAGCTGGACAATTGTAGTCAAAGTTTGTTTTATTGTATACTTTGGCTCTACTCACTTTCAGAGAGATTTTAGCCAGCAGTTCAGCCAGCAGCGCATTATTTTACTATCACATAATCCCTCTGCTACACTGCTGAAGTAACAAGAGTTTTCATTTAACATTATTAACAGTTTCTTCATTTCATATCTAGATTCAGAACCTCACGCACACAGTTACATCTTCATCGAGGATATGAATTTCTACAAGAACCTGAAAAACGTTAATAAAACTGGCAGTTTTACTCAGAGAGGGATTGTGAGAATGGAAAATGTTATAATGCAACAGATTATAACCTGTCATTGCAGGTCAAAAATTGGGAGCAAGAATATCCCTTAATTTTTGTTATCATTATTTTTTAAATTTAGAGTACCCAATTATTTTTTCCAATTAAGGGGCAATTTAGCATGGCTAATCCACCACATCTTTGGGTTGCGGGGGTGAAACCAACGCAAACATGGGGAGAAGGTGCAAGCTCCACACAGACAGTGACCCAGGGCCGAGATTCGATCCCGGGTCCTCAGTGCCCTAGGCAGCAATGCTAATCACTGTGCCACCGTGCTGCCCAATTTTTGTTATCATGAAGTCCATACAGGAAAGGATTTGTTCTGGTAACACCATGACTGATGTGCTGTCAGCTGGTCTTCTGTAGGAATACAGGGACATTTTCAAGAATTTCCAGATCTGAGCTGCTCCATCCAGAGGAAATTCTCAGCTGCCATTGATATTCCTGTACATTAACAGGCTCACAGCCTGATTGTTGACCTTTTGAAATTACATCTTAATTTCAAGATGCATCTTGGTTGCGATACCAGGTATCTCTTGACTGTTGGGCACATTTTCATAAGCCTATGTTTGCAGTGAAGGGGGTAAAATTGGCCTATGCAGCGTGAAATGGATTTAGAGTGAATCGCCAGTTAAAATGTCACCGTTCGACTGTCAAGGTTTTTCACTTCAACGCAAGTAAAGGCAACTGTGAAACTGGGAAACAAGCCTTAAAAAATAGTTACAATTATCATCTTGTTCACTTCAGTAGAAAGAAGATCAAGTGCAGAGAAAATATGGCTGCTGATTTGCTGTAAGCCTGCTTTATGTTGATAGCACAGAGCATGTACGCTTTCCACCTCTCTGAGATGCAGAAAGAAGCTGGCTATCAGAATTAGCTGAGTTTGAACCTCATTCAAAGTGACAGAATTATAGTTTGATCTCAATCTCATGATCTCAATTGATCAATAATAGAGGTGCTGAAACAAGCAAAGCAATACACATAGAAAACACTGTGTGTTACAGAGGTGTAACACACTTTCAAGGACTTAATGCACTGTATTGCCAGAATATCACAGTGGCTGTTGCATTTGACATTGCTAGGATGCAAACTAATGCATAAGTCTTCCAATCCTCCCTTTCCCTACAATAAGGTTCTTGCCTTTCAAAGGGGCTAAAATATCAGCCTCAGAATAATCCTCCCGGAGGCAAGAGTTCTGAAAATAAATTACTTCAAATCTCCAAACCTGCTTGCCTCTCCTGAGCTCTTTAATAATGTACAGCATTATGCTGTCTATAGTTCCCATTTGTTTGTTTTTTGTAATGTATTACTATCGGCAGCCTAGGTATGTGTGCCTCTTTTGGTTTGCAGACTAATATCTGCCCTGGAACTGCATTTTTCCACAAGAATTAGAGGCACTTTGGGATACTGTAAAAGGGGTTACTTTCTAAGGATTGTGACATCAGAAATCAAAGGGTCAATGCATTGTGATATCACATGAAGGGAAATTGTCTCATGTTCTACAGTGCGCAGTGCCACTTCCTGAAGCCCAGACTGCACCCCACACTAGTGGGCCATCAAATCATAAAGAAGGAGATGGATTGTACTCTTGGGATAAATTACTAAATATGAGCAGTTTTAAAGTAGTCACATGGTAATAGTAATAGAGGATATTTCATCTGAGATTATTAAATACAATGGATTGTCCACCAGGGAAAACATTTCAAAAACTGCATTCATGGCTAATGCAGGTCTATTTTGGTAATGAACTAAGGTTATCAATAGCCTTGTGTAAATTACTGTTGTCTCTTGCTCATTGATGTGAGCAGAATGTAAAAAAATGATACAATTCACGTAGATTTTGGTTTGGTTACATTTCTTACTGGTACCAACAGAGAACAGTGCAGAGCAACATTCCCTATCAGGGAAAGCAGAATCCTGCACACACAATCCTACAAGTATGTTCATAATTTTCTCATCAATGTGCAGACACATGGGCCGGGATTCTCCCGAAATTGGCAGGGCGGCCCCAGTGGCGTGCAGAGGGGGGGGGGGGGGGGGGGGCGACGGTGCATTGGCCCCGGGCATCCATTGGATGGGGGCATCCAATCAGAGAAGGAAAAAAAAAAAAAAATTTTTTTTTTTTAATTTAAAAAAAAAATTTAGATTACCCAATTATTTTTTTCAATTAAGGGGCAATTTAGCGTGGCCAATCCACCTACTCTGCACATTTTTTGGGTTGTGGGGGTGAAACCAACACAGACACGGGGAGAATGTGCAAACTCCACACAGACATTGACCCAGAGCCGGGATCGAACCTGGGACCTTAGTTCCGTGAGGCGGTTGTGCTAACCACTAGGCCACCGTGCTGCCCCAGAGAAGGAAATAAGATAGTAATTTTAAAATTTCAGCGGTGATAAATCAATTTTTGGAGGCTCACCACACTGCAGAGGCAGTTGTTAGCCCTTTATTCCTTTAACATGGTGTACCCTTTCTGTCTAGAGAAAATGGTCCTTCTCCCCATCCCCCCCACACGCATGCGCATGATGTACGTGGTGCAACCATCAAAAGCAACAAGCAGACGTGGCTGTTCGTTCCTGCATTTCCTCGAGTCATAACTCGTCTTTTCTTCAGCTTTTTGTGCATCTAGATTAGTTCTTTTACCTACTCAGGTCAGTGAATAGCTCTAGAACAGGTGCAACTACGGTTTTTAGGCGATATTTAATGAAATATTTACGTGGGATGTAGTAAGAGTGAAGCCTGGATGATCAGAGGACTGCTATGGCATTTAATCTCGGAATAGGAGACATTTATTCCTTAACATGCTAATATTCGAATACAGATACCACTAATTTGCAAGTCTATGATATAAATTGCACAAAATTATCAGTGGAGAATCAGTGTGAAATAATTTGATACGAAGGAACAAAGAAATGAAATATGGTTTATCCGTCTGCAACTGACCGATTGTTTACCATTTTCTTCCCATTTTCTCATGCGTCTTACGGTTTTTGAGATAGAAAATGAAATGTTACGAGTATTTTGTGTACAACCGAGTGGAGCACAGAACAGGAAAAAAAAGAGGGCTAGAGTCGAAGAAGAGTCCCATCAAAGAGGGGCATTAGATGCATGGATAAAAAGAAGTAAAGAAGAAGTAGGAGAACCTGGAGAAGTAAAAGATGATGTGGGTGCAGAGAAGGATTTTTCTGATACGGATTCAGCTCGGTCAGAACATAATACTCTCTCTCCTCAGTCTCGTTGTCAGGATGATGATCCATGTGAAGAAAATAAAGAAGATATTTGCATATTTTTGCAAAGAAGCGATTTTGGCTGTTTGAAGAAACCGATTCCAGATCATTTGAAGATGACAATATTACAACATGGCCCTGAAAGATATCAGAATAAAAGTGGTCCATTTGCTGAGAAGGATGGGAGATCATTTTCCAAACAGTGGTTTGATAAAGTTTCCACAAACGGAGAAATTGTGGAGAGAAAATGGTTGTTATACTCTCCATATCGGAAAGCATGCTACTGTTTTGTTTGCTTTTTGTTTTCAAAGGAGCATTTGTTGTCTGTGTCAAACTTTGGAAAGGAAGACGGTTTCTCCACTTGGAGAAAATTAAATCCAACAATACCTGACCATGAGAAAAGCCCTTCTAATAGAGCTCACATGAGGAAATACCTGAACCTTGTAGTTCGACTCCATCATTCAACTACGAAAGATGCTGAACTTCAACAGCAAATGTCTGCTGAAAAGAAAAGATGGAAAGCTATAACTGAACGGATTGTCGAGGTTATATCCTTTCTGGCAAAACAGAATCGTGGACATCGAGGAGAAGGAATATCTGGGTTATCAGAGCCAGGGGAGACAGTCAGTGAAAATACAGGAAACTTTAGAACATAGAACATAGAACAGTACAGCACAGAACAAGCCCTTCGGCCCTCAATGTTGTGCCGAGGCATGATCACCCTACTCAAACCCACGTATCCACCCTATACCCGTAACCCAACAACCCCCCCTTAACCTTACTTTTATTAGGACACTACGGGCAATTTAGCATGGCCAATCCACCTAACCCGCACATCTTTGGACTGTGGGAAAAAACCGGAGCACCCGGAGGAAACCCACGCACACAGGGGGAGGACGTGCAGACTCCACACAGACAGTGACCCAGCCGGGAATCGAACCTGGGACCCTGGAGCTGTGAAGCATTTATGCTAACCACCATGCTACCCTGCTACCCTTTCTAGCAACAATCAGACTTTTGGCCAAATATGATGACATCTTAGCAAAACACTTGCAGAGAGGGAAAGAGAAATCAAAAAGTGTCACCTACTTGTCCAACAGAATTCAAAACGAAATAATCAATCTTCTTGGTGAAACTGTCAAGAAAAATATAATTTCCGAAATTAAGGACGCAAAATATTTTAGCATAATGCTGGATTCAACTCCAGATATTGCCCATGAAGATCAGGTTTCTGAAATTCTGCGTTACGTTCATATTGATGAAAACAGAAAAGTAGAAATAAAGGAGACATTTCTGGGATTTTTTCAAGTCAACAAGAAACATTGCAGTCAGCCTGGTAAATAAAATTCAGGAAAAATTGGAAGAAGACAAAATTTCCATGAATGACTGTCGTGGTCAAGCATATGATAACGCAGCAGTTATGGCTGGAGTGAGAGGAGGTGTTCAACAAAAAATTCTTGAAGTTAACCCAAAAGCTGTGTTTGTGAACTGCGAGAACCACAGCCTCAATTTGTCCTGTGTCCATGCAAGTGAGGTGCAACCTGTTGTTGTTGCATTTTTTGGCATTCTAGAAAAACTCTTTACTTTTTTTTCTTCATCTACTTCTCGTTGGGAAGTGTTAAAATCATTTGTCACTCGGACTGTGAAAAGACAGTGTGACACAAGATGGAGTTCCAGCCATGATGCTGTGCAAGTAATCCACAAAGAGTGTGACAACGTTATTGCAAGCCTTCAACACCTGCTGGAAGGAGAATTTTCAAGGGAAACTAAATCTGATGCAGGATCGCTACTGAACTCTATTCAACAGTTCCCGTTTATAGCTTTATTAAATTTTTGGTACTCAGTTTTATCATCAGTGGATAAAGTCTCAAAACGTTTGCAGGATCCGAAAATGGGGTTCCATGAAGCTTCTTGTGATCTGAGAGGACTTATTCATATCTTGAATTTGAAGAATGACGAAATTATCCACAATGCAATAGATTTAGCCAATGAATATTGTCAAAATTGGGGAATACCAATTGCACGAACAAGGAGAAGAAGAATAATGCCTGGAGAGTCAGCAAGAGATAGTGGACTGACGGCACAAGAAGAAATGAATAGAGTAATGGTAGAGATTGTGAACAGATTAAAAACTGAAATTGAAGACCGCAGTATCCGTCTTCAAAGACTCAGTGACCGATTTTCTTTTCTTCTGAACTTGAATTCAGGGGTGATTGAAGATGAACAAGAAAGAGAGAAATTAAAAAAGGAATGTTCAGACTTTGCAAATTATTATGACAATGATGTGGTTGCAATTCAGTTATATGACAAAATTATTGATTTTGTGATGCTCCTTCGAGCTGGAGGGAATAGAGTTCCCCCTGATCCTAAAGATGCTCTGGAGTCTTTACTGCAGTATAGGAGGGATGTATTTCCGACGCTGTGTGTTTCATACAGATTACTGCTTACATTTTCAAAAAAGGTCATTTTCAAAACTGAAATTAATAAAAACATGTCTGAGGTCTTCTATGTCACAGGAGCGACTGACCAACCTGGCTTTAATAAGCATTGAAAAAGAATTTCTCACAGCTGATGTAAAAAGTGAAGTAGTTCAGGTGTTTTGTGACAGGAGGTATCATTTGGGGAAAAGAACTTAATAAATTTGATTGATTTATATTAAAATCGAATAAAGCGTTTATTTCATGTTTCATCTGTGTTTATATATTCAAAATGCTTTCCTTTCTCATAATATTTCTCAGTATATTAGGCCTTATACTTGAGTCCTAGGGGCATACAATCAAGATTTGCCCCGGGCATCACCAGACCTCTGCACGCCACTGGGCGGCCCATACCAGCACCAAGAGCGGAAACCTCCGCACTTCCGGGGGCTAGGCCAGCGCTGGAGGGGTTGGTGTCGCACCAACCGGCGCCTGAGGGCCTCTGCCAGCCGGCGCGAGTTACCGCATGTGCAGGACCGCCAGCGTGTTCCGGTGCATGCGTAGATCCACCGGTGTGTTTCCTACGTATGCGCAGGGGTTTTCTTCTCCGCACCATCCATGGCGGAGCCTTACAGAGGCCGACGCGGAGGGAAAGAGTGCCCCCACGGCACAGGCCCGCCCGCAGATCAGTGGGTCCCGATCGTGGGCCAGGCCACCGTGGGGGGCCCCCTGGGGCCCGATCCCCCCAAGGACCCCGCTAGACAGCCAACAAGCCAGGTCCCACCGGGATGGACCATGTCCATTTCATGTCGACGGGTCTGGCCAGGAACGGGTGGCTGCTCGGCCCATCGGGATTGGGCGAATTGCCAGGGGGGCCGCTGGCAATAACCCCCGACTGGCGTGGCCCGATCCCCGCCACCGCCCAAAAACCGGTGCCAGAGAATTCGGCAGCTGGCATTGGAGCAGCAGGGCGGGATTCACGCCGCCTCTCGGCGATTCTCCGACCCAGCGGGGGGGTCGGAGAATCCTGCCCCTGGTTGCACATGTGATGCAACCATCAATTCACGCGAAACAGAGAGTAGATGTAAACTGTGGCCTTAATCGACTAGAACAGTGCCTGCCTGCGACTGCTCTGTTAGTGGGAGCCGCCTACAGGGCTGCTGCTCTGTATATCTCCCCTCAAGGGGTGGAGCCAGGAGCGGAGCCCACAAAGGCACCAACCTGATACATTCCAGGTAATATTGTCCAATGGTCCATCAGTGAAGCCCACATGGACAACAGCATGATACAGTAACATACATGGTAAATGGTTAATACAATACGTTCACCACATTCCCCCCCTGTTAAAAAATTGAAGTCCAGCAGGGGAAGGCCGAAGGGTTCACAGGTTCAGTCTGTCCGGTGCCCATTTTATGCGCTGTGATCGCCGAAGCTCTGGTATCGCAGCTGACCCGGGTGTCGAACTCATCCATGCGGGCATGGGTGGTGAAGCCGCCGGTGCGGGGACAGATGTGGACTCCAGGAATGTCTCTTCTGGAGCTTTGTTCCTGTGGGTCGGTGGAGGGGGGCAGGAGGGGATATGGGTGCCATGTAGGGGCGGGGGCTGGGTGCCATGTAGGGGCAGGGGCGCTGGTCAGTGTAGGTTGGGCGGGGTAAGTTGGGGTGGCGGAGGTAGTGGAACCTGCAGGTGCCAGGTCCCGGTGGGAAACCGTATCCTGTCGGCCGTCGGGGTGTTCTATGTATGCATACTGGGGGTTGGTGTGAAGGAGCTGGACCCTCTCGAACAGGGGGTCGGACTTATGGCTCCTGATGTGTTTGCGGAGTAGAACGGGTCCCGGTATCTTCAGCCAGGACGGATGCGAGACCCCAGAGGTGGATTTCCAGGGGAAAACAAACAGGCGGTCATGAGGGGTCACGTTTGTGGCTGTGCAAGGGAGGGACCTAATGGAGTGGAGCGCATCGGGGAGGACCTCCTGCCAGTGGGAAACTGGGAGATTCCTAGATCGTAGGGGCAGGAGGACGGCCTTCCAGACCGTAGCATTCGCCCTCTCCACCTGCCCGTTACCCTGGGGGTTATAACTGGTAGTCCTGCTCGAGGCAGTGCCCTTACCGAGCAGGTACTGATGAAGTTCGTCGCTCATGAACGACGAGCCCCGGTCACTGTGGACGTACGTGGGGAAACCGAACAGGGTAAAGACACTATCCAGGGCTTTAACGACGGTGGCCACGGTCATGTCGGGGCAGGGGCTTGCAAAGGGGAAGCGGGAGAACCCGTCAACGAGGTTCAGGAAATACGTGTTGGGGTTGATAGAGGGGAGGGGCCCTTTGAAGTCGATACTGAGGCGCTCAAAGGGCCAGGATACCTTTACCAGGTGGGCCTTATCCTGTCGGTAGAAGTGCGCTTTACACTCCGCACAGATTGGGCTGTCCCTGGTCATGTCTCTGACCTCCTCGGTGGAGTAGAGCAGGTTGCGGGCCTTGATGTAGTGGAGACGCCGGGTGACCCTGGGTGGCAGAGGTCATCGTGGATAGCCCGGAGTCGGTCACCTTGCGCGCTGGCGCACGTGCCTCGGGACAGGGCATATGGGGGCTCGTTGAGCTTCCCAGGACGATATACTATAGGAGAGTTCGATCCTCCACCTCAAGACCATATCATTTTTGATCTTGCCCCGCTGCGTATTATCAAACATAAAGGTTACCGATCATTGGTCGGTGACAAGGGTAAGCCTCCTACCAGCGAGCTAGTGCCTCCAGTGCCGCACAGCTTCCATGATGGCTTGGGCTTCTTTTTCGACCGAGGAGTGTCGAATTTCGGAGGCTTTGGCCAAATCCGCCTTGATGCAGCTGAAGGCCTAGCGGGCCTCGGCCGCCAGTGGGAAGGTGGTGACCTTGGTTTGTGGGCGGGCTTTGTTGTCCGCATAGTTAGGGACCCACTGGGTGTAATAGGAAAACAACCCGAGGCACCTTTTCAGGGCCTTAGGGCAGTGGGGAAGGGGTAGTTGTAGGAGGGGGCACATACGGTGAGGGTTGGGTCCTAGAACTCCGTTTTCCAAGATGCAGCCGAGGATGGCTATTCTGGTTGTGCGGAAAACACATTTCTCCTTGTTATAAGTGAGGTTAAAGGCTTGGGCGGTTTGGAGAAATCTCTGGAGGTTGGCGTTGTGGTCCTAGTCTGCTGGTCGTGGCCGCAGATGGTGATGTTGTCCAAGTACGGAAATGTGGCCCACAGCCCGTACTAATCCACCATTCGATCCATTGTCCTTTGGAAGACCGAAACCCCGTTTGTGATGCCGAAGGGGACCCAGAGGAAGTGGAAGAGGCGGCCGTCTGCCTCAAAGGCCGTGTAGTGGCGGTCCTCCGGGCGGATTGGGAGCTGGTGGTATGCAGACGTCAGATCCACCGTGGAGATCACCCGGTAGTGTGCGATCTGGTTAACCATGTCTGTGATCCGGGGAAGGGGGTACTCATCATGGTGCGTGTACTGGTTTATGGTTTGGCTGTAATCTACAACCATCCGGGTCTTTTCCCCGGTCCTGAAACCACCACCTGAGCTCTCCAGGGGCTATTGCTGGCCTCGATGATCCCCTCCCACAAGAGTTGCTGGACCTCGGACCTGATAAAAGTCCTGTCCTGGATGCTGTACCGCCTGCTTCTGGTGGCGACGGGTTTACAGTCGGCGGTGAGATTTGTGAAGAGTGGGGGAGGGTCGACCTTCAGGGTCGCGAGGCTACATACAGTGAGTGGGGGTAGGGGCCCGCCAAACTTCAGAGTTAAGCTCCTGAGGTTGCACTGGAAGTCCAGTCCCAACAGGAGAGGAGCGCAGAGGTCGGGGAGTACATATACCTTAAAATCAGCGTACTCGGCGCCCTGTATTGCAAGGGCTGCGGTAGTGCACCCCAGATATGCACCGAGTGCGACCCAGAAGTGAGGGAGATGGTTTGATGTGCAGGGAAGATTGGGAGCGCGCAGCGCCTTACCATGTCTGGATGAATGAAGCTCTCCGTGCTCCCGGAGTTGACCCAGACGGTCAGCATGGAGCTCCGGAGGTGTTTGGGTCGCGACTGGTCAAGGGTGACCGTGCTGAGTTGCGGGTAGCCGGCGTGGTCGGAGGTGCTGAGGTGGTCCCAAGATGGCTGCTCCCGTCGGTCGCATGTGTCGGGCGGCGCTCCAGATGCCGGCCAAGATGGCAGCCCCTGTCGGTTGCACGTGTCGGCAGCGAGGAAGATGGCGTCCAACATGGCGGCCCCCATGAGTCACATGTGGCGGGCCACTTGGCCGACGATGGCCAAGATGGCGGCCCCCGTGATTCGCACATGTTGTGCGGGCTTAAAGATGGCTGCCCCCACGGACAACATGAGGCCGATGACGCGTCCGGGGCTGGGGGGGTCCGGAGCCAGCAGGCACGCAGCCATACTGCGGGGTCTGCGGGCCTGTGAGTCTGAGAGTCGGGCCTGTGATTTTGAGGATTTGGGCCTGTGATTTTGAGGATTTGGACCTGGCCAGGCAAACTTTAGCGACATGTCCCTTTATACCACAGTCACTGCAATTCGCGTTCTGAGCCGGGCAGCACTGCCTGGGGTGCTGATGCTGGCCACAGAAAATGCAGGGTAGCCCCGTGTTGGGTGGGCAGCCGCGCAGCACAGGCCTGGGGTACTCTCTGGTCAGGGGTCCACGAGGGGGTTGAGTGATCAGACGGGAACGCGTTGAGGGTTTGGAACGCTACTTCTAGCGAGGAGTGATGTGGCGATGCCGGCGTTGGACTGGGGTGAGCACAGTAAGAAGTCTTACAACACCAGGTCAAAGTCCAACATGTTTGTTTCAAACACTAGCTTTCGGAGCACTGCTCCTTCCTCAGGTGAACCTGAGGAGGAGGCTAGCTTTACCGTCTCTTCCAAGTCGAGGGCACCATTCTCGAGTAGGCGCTGTCTCACGTAGTTGGACCTGACTCCAGCCATGTAGGCGTCCCGGACGGCGAGGTCCATATGTTGAGTGGGCGTAACGGCCTGGTAGTTGCAACTTCGCGCTAGGACTTTGAGGTCGCGTAGGTACTTCCCCAGTGATTCCCCGGGGCGTTGCGGCGAGTATTGATGAGATGCCGCTCGCGCACCTAGTTCCCATACCAGCCTCCCCGGACAGGCGCCGGAATGTGGCGACTAGGGGCTTTTCACAGTAACTTAATTGAAGCCCCATATCTCTCCTCAACGTGGATGCTAAGGTCCTGGCAAAAATCCTGGCCACCAGGATAGAGGACTGTGTGCCAGGGGTTGTGCACGAGGACCAGACAGGTTTCGTGAAGGGAAGGCAGCTGAACACGAATGTGCGGAGATTGTTGATTGTCATCATGATGCCGGCGATTGAGGGGGAGGCAGAGATAGTGTGGCACTGGATGCGGAGAAGGCCTTCGATAGAGTGGAGTGGGGGTATCTATGGGAGGTGTTGGGGAGGTTTGGATTTGGTGAAGGGTTCATTAGGTGGGTAAGGCTGCTATATGAGGCCCCAATGGCGTGTGTGGCCACGAATAGGAGGAGGTCGGAGTACTTCCAGCTTTACCGAGGGACCAGGCAGGGTTGCCCCCTGTCCCCCTTGTTGTTTGCACTGGCAATCGAGCCGCTGGCGATGGCGTTGAGGGATTCAGGGAGGTGGAGAGGTTTGGTGCGAGGTGGGGAGGAACATCGGGTGTCGTTGTATGCCGATGACCTGTTACTGTATGTGGCGGACCCGGTGGGAGGGATGCCGGGAGTGATGGAGTTGCTAGCTGAGTTTGGGACCTTTTCAGGTTATAAATTAATTTTAGGCAAGAGCGAGGTGTTTGTGGTGCAGCATGGAGACCAGGAGGAAGGAATTGGTAGGCTCCCGCTTAGGCGGGCAGGGGAGAGCTTTAGGTACCTGGGGGTGCAGGTGGCCAGGGACTGGGGGACTCTTCACAAGCATAATTTCACCAGGCTTGTGGATCAGATGGAGGAGGAGTTCAAGAGGTGGGACATGCTGCCATTATCGTTGGCGGGGAGAGTACAGTCCGTCAAAATGACGGTGCTTCCGAGGTTCTTGTTCCTCTTTCAGTGCCTGCCCATCTTCATCCCCAGGGCCTTCTTTAGGAGAGTGACTAGCAGTATTTTGAGCTTTGTGTGGGCACATGGGACTCCGAGAGTGAAGAGGGTGTTCCTGGAGCGAGGGAGGGATAGAGGCGAGCTGGCGCTGCCCAACCTTCTGGAGTACTATTGGGCAGCCAATGTGTCAATGGTGCGTAAATGGGTGATGGAGGAGGGAGGGGCGGCGTGGAAAAGAATGGAGATGGCGTCATGTAGAGGTACGAGCCTGGGTGCCATGGTAACGGCGCCGTTGCCGCTCTCCTCTAAGAGGTTTACCACGAGCCCGGTGGTGGCGGCGACCCTAAGAATCTGGGGACAGTGGAGACGGCATCGGGGGGAAACAGGGGGCTCGATGGAGGCTCCACTGGGTGGCAACCATCGGTTCATCCCGGGGAACAGGGATGGGGGATTTAGGGGGTGGCAAAGGGCGGGCATCAGCAAATTGAGGGACCTGTTTATTGGCGGGAGGTTTGCGGGCCTGGGGGAACTGGAAGATAAATTTGGGCTTCCCCAAGGGAACATGTTCAGATACTTGCAGGTAAAGGCGTTTGCTAGGCGACAGGTAGAGGATTCCCTATGCTGCCCTCGCGGGGGACGATGGACAGAGTGCTTTCGGGGGTGTGGGTCGGAGAGGGGAAGGTGTCTGACATCTATAAGGTAATTCAGGAGGTGGAGGAGTCGGCAGTGGACGAGCTGAAGGCTAAATGGGAGGAGGAACTTGGGGAGCAGATAGAGGACGGGACTTGGGCGGATGCCTTGGAGAGAGTCAACTCTTCCTCTTCATGTGCGAGGCTTAGTCTCATCCAATTTAAGGTGCTGCACCGGGCCCACATGTCCGGGACTAGGATGAGTAGGTTCTTTGGGGGTGAGGACAGGTGCACCAGATGTTCGGGGAGTCCAGCGAACCACGCCCATATGTTCTGGGCATGCCCAGCACTGGAAGAATTCTGGAAGGGGGTGGCGGGGACGGTGTCGAGGATGGTTGGATCCAGGGTCAAACCAGGGTGGGGACTCGCGATTTTTGGAGTTGCGATAGAGCCGGGAGTGCAGGAGGCGAAAGAGGCCGGTGTCCTGGCCTTTGCGTCCCTAGTAGCCCGACGAAGGATTCTGCTGCAGTGGAAGGATGCAAGGCCCCCAAGCGTGGAGACCTGGATCAGTGACATGGCGGGATTTATAAAATTGGAAAGGGTCAAATTTGCCCTGAGAGGATCAATACAAGGGTTCTATAAACAATGACAGCCTTTTCTGGACTTCCTGGCTCAAAGATAGGTAACTTGGTCAATAGCAGCAGCAATCCGGGCGGTGGGGGGTGGGGGGGGGGTGTTCCTTATTGTAGTGTCTATTCTGTAACTTTATATTGTGTTAATATGCGTTGTTGTTAAAATGCTGTGTTGTTCATGGAGGTGGGGCGAATGTTTATGATTGTTAATATTATTTTTATTTTTGGTATTTTATTATGGTGCGTTATTGTTGTATAAATTCAAAATTTTTCAATAAAAATTATTTTTTAAAAAAAACTTCATTGAAGCCTACTCGTGACAATAAGCGATTTTCATTTCATTTCATTTCATTTCACTGGCCTTAAATATAGGCACTTCAGTATCGCGAGCCCGTCTGCGTAAGTGGAGGCTTCCTCGAGTTGTACAGAGATTCGATGGCTCACCCTGGCGTGGAGGAGGCTCAACTTCTGATTGTCGGAGACGGAAGGCGAGGAGGAGGCGGCGAGGTAGGCCTCGAAACAGCGGAGCCAGTGCGAAAAAATCCCTTTGGCCTCCGCGGCTTGTGGGTCGAGTCCCAGTCGGTCAGGTTTGAGGGCCGATTCCATAGTAGTGTTATAGTCAATTAAATTGATGTGACCATCATTCACACAAAACAGAGAGTAGATGTAAACTTAATCGACTAGAACAGGGGCTGCCTGCGACTGCTCTGCTACTGAGAGCCGCCTACAGGGCTGCTGCTCTTTATACCTCCCCTCAAGGGGCGGTGCCAGGGGCGAAGCC
The DNA here is from genome assembly GCF_902713615.1 of Scyliorhinus canicula. NCBI lineage: Eukaryota > Metazoa > Chordata > Chondrichthyes > Carcharhiniformes > Scyliorhinidae > Scyliorhinus > Scyliorhinus canicula. The sequence continues at coordinate 59,140,384 of NC_052149.1, forward strand.
CACAAAGGCACCAACCTGATGCATGCCATGTAATATCGTCCATAGGTGGAGCCCACATGGGCAACAAGGTGACACAGTAACATACATGGTGAATGGTTAATACAATACATTCACCACAACATGTAATGTTAATAAAGTGTCAATGAAAATTAAAAACTAAATATAACACTGCAGGAGTATTACAGAAGTGATGGGACATAATGCCATTGAGGTGGCTACAGAGTTGTTTCCGCGTATCCAAAATCAAATGATTTTCATTATTTCTCAACAGTTTTTTTCAGCCAGCACGTTTTTACACACTAGCAAAATGGCAGAAAGTCATCAGGTTTTCTTGACTTTATGAATTGCTTTTGGCACCGTTTATTTAAAACAAATGCTGATAAAATCAGTTTGCACCCAACAGGGCATAAAATCAGGACAGCAGTGACTCATGGGCGGGTCCATTTAGCTTGAGGCCTTAACCAAATTTATTTATAAGCTTCATTTGAAAGTTTCCAGTATGTCTGCCCAGACACTGCTCACCAGTCAGGTAGGATGAGAAATTGACCAGTTCCTATCACAGGGGGAAATAGATCCTGAGGAGAAGGTATGGGTGGGGGGGGAGGGGGTGTGGTTGTAGTTTGCAATGGGTCAGAATTTCTTGTAGGCCCAGTAAAGGCACATCATTGATTCTACTGAGCCCATACTTTTAAAACACCATCTACTGGCCCAGTTTGTTGAAGGCTCCAGCATTGTTGTTAAGGATATCTGGTTAGGCCACTCAATGCCTGATGTACCTAGACAAAGCTGACAGATACTCCATCCCATTGTATCTTATTTTTACATTGTATATACTGCAATCAGGGTAGAATACTGATTTGCACGCTTCCGGCACCCTGGACCACCAATAGATGCAGAAACCAATGTGATGTGGAAATTAGAGTTTAGCATCCATTTTACACGAAGATAAAGAGCAGCCAGTCATGAGTTCAATTTCTCCCCAAATCATTTTTAAATCCCATTAGTTCTGAACAAGACTTTATTAAACATGATTGGTACTTGCTTCAATGAGAAAAAGAAGAAAGATATAATAAAACAAACATTGACTGGAATTTCCAGTCTAAAATTAGTGAAGATTGCGCTTTGGCTAATGATTATGATGTATGCTCACAGTCATCTTTTGAAACCTGGGTTATTTTGTTTCACCAAATATTCTCCCCTTACCCAGAAGTTACTGATTTTTTTGTCTGGGATATGAATTTTCTGAATTCTGTGCATGTTCCAGTACTTCGTTGAAATCACCATTCTTTTTAAAAATACATTTAAAATGCACAATTCATTTTTTTTCCAATTAAGGGCCAGGTTAGCGTGGCCAATCCACCTTCGCTGCACATCTTTGGGGAGTGGGGGGCAGCACGGCGGCACAGTGGTTAGCATTGCTGCCTGCGGCGCTGAGGACCTGGGTTCGAATCCCGGCCCTGGGTCACTGTCCGTGTGGAGTTTGCACATTCTCCCCGTGTCTGTGTGGGTTTCACCCCCACAACCCAAAGATGTGCAGGGTAGGCGGACTGGCCACGCTAAATTGCCCCTTAATTGGAAAAAATAATTGGGTACTCTAAATTTTTTTTTAAATAATTTGTGGGGGTGAGTCCCACACAGACACAGGGAGAATGTGCAAACTCCACATGACCTGGGGCAGGATCGAACTTGGGTCCTCAGCGCTGTGAGGCAGCAGTGCTAACCACTGTACCACCGTGCCGCCCCTGAAGTGGCCATTCTATCTGCTGAGAAGGGCAACATTTATTATCATCTCTATTTCCCTTCAGGATGTGATGAGGAGCCTTTGTCTTGCTGTAGCCCATGTTGTGAACGCTCCCATATAGCTGTTAGGTAGAGAGTTCTATGGATTGAACCCAGCAATGATAAGTGTTCAAGTCATGTGATGTGTGACTTGTTTTTTCTTATTAAATTTAGAATACCCAATTATTTTTTTCCAATTGAGGGGCAATTTAGTGTGGTCAATCCACCTATCCTGCACATCTTTGGGTTGTGGGGATGAAACCCACACGGACACGGGGAGAATATGCCAACTCCACACAGGCAGTGACCCGGGGCCAGGATCGGACCTGGGTGCTCAGCGTCATAGGCAGCAATGCTAACCACTTTGCCACTGTGCCGCCCTTATGATGATGTGTTACTTGGAAGGGAAATAAAGATGATGTTGATCTAACTATCCTTGTCCTTTTATATTGCAGAGGTTTCTGAATTTCTGTCAAAGAAGCTTTGCCAGTTGCTGCAATTAATCTTGTAGGCAGTACACATTGCAGCCATGATGCACCAGTGGTGAAGTTAGTGTTGCCAATGGAGTAGATTCATTTGTCCTGGATGGTGTTGAGCTTCCTGAGTGTTAATTTGCATTTGCAAACTCTGCACTGCTTTGTCAATGGTGGAGACGTTTTTGGTGTCAGGAGATGAGCCACTTGCCACAAAAATATGCACGGAATGGACAGTGAGCTTCATTCAGAGGGCATTACAACTGAGCATAATGCTGTTCCCACCTGAAGCCTGGAAATATAAATAACAAATATGACTTTAAGAAAGTAAGAAACTGAGAACACAATATATTCTATTTGAAATAATGAGAAAACATACATCCAAATAACAGTATTTGCAATGTACTGGAGCAGGATTTCTAACTGCCACAGGGTGGCGCAAGATACATGTTGTACTCATAACATCCTTTCTGAGGTGGAGAAGATAATAAAAGACTATTTGAACACCCTCCAAGGGCCAGAAACTGGGTAAAAAGGTTGTCACAATCAAGTTGCTGTTCCATTCTTGCGCTGCATCTGCTTTTGCCCCACTGTTATTGGTGGGAACAGAGAGACCTACCTGCCTAATGTAGTTGGGTGTCTCATTAATTTATATTAATCAAGTTGGTGTAATGTTCAAAGGACCCCAATGATAGTTCAACAACATGCTGAGCAGTGTGCCCCCTGTGGTAAACCACTGTTGTACATATATTAGGTGATGTACGGTAAGACCCTGTACTACAGGTACAGCGGTAGTCCTTGCCTGCTGGCTCCGCCCAGTAGGCGGAGTATAAATATGTGCGTTCTCCGTACAGCAGCCATTTCGCCAGCTGCTGTGGGAGGCCACATATCTTAGAGTAATAAAGCCTCAGTTGTATTCAACTCTCGTCTTTGTCCAATTGATCATGCATCAATTTATTACTCTAAAATTTTCAGAAGATGGACCTCCGCATCAAGCCGGATCGCCTGCAACTGGATCCGCAATCAAGCGACGCCAAAAAGGACTTTCAGCACTGGCTAGCTTGTTTCGAGGCGTACATCAGGTCTGCACCAGAACCTATTCCGGAAGCTCAGAAAAGACAGATACTGTACTCGAGGTTGAGCTCCAATGTCTTTCCTCTGATCCAGGACCCGCCGAACTACGACAAAGCCATGGCGCTACTTAAAGAAAATTACGCCCAGCAGACGAACACACTCTTCGCCAGACACGTACTCTCCACTCGCTGTCAGCTTCCTGGTGAGTCCGTAGAAGACTTCTGGCGGGCCCTAATCCCACTAGTCCGGGATTGTGACTACCAGGCCGTTACAGCCAAGGACCATTCAAACCTCTTTATGCGGGTCGCTTTTGTTACGGGGATTGGGTCTGGCCTCATACGCCAGTGACTTTTAGAAGGGGCCACGCTCGATCTCGCAGAGACAAAGAAGCTAGCGCTATCTATGAGGGTCGCCTTGCGCAATTTTCAGGCCCGCACCCCCACGGGCACCCCATCAGCTGACACCAGCGACAACCAGCCACGACGCGCCTCAGTGACCATCGACCAGTCTCGCCAGCACATCCTGGCTACCGCATCGCCCGGCATTAAAATCGATGGACACAGACCTCTTGCCTACTGGACTCCGGGAGCACCGAAAGCTTCAACCATCCCTCGCGGTACACCCCGCCAATCAAAGAATCTCCCTGGCCTCTGGATCCCATTCCGTGGCGATCCAGAGGTACTGTATAGTCACACTCACGTCCAGGGCGTAGAATTCAGCGGCTTCCGCCTCTGCGTCCTCCCTAACCTCTGCACTGCCCTGCTACTTGGCCTGGACTTCCAATGTAACCTCCAGAGCCTAACCCTGAAATTCGGCGGGCCCCTACCACCCCTTACTGTGTGCGGCCTTGCGACCCTAAAGGTCAATCCACTTTCCCTTTTCACAAATCTAACCCCGGATTGCAAACCCGTCGCCACCAGGAGCAGACGGTACAACACCCAGGACAGGACCTTCATCAGGTCTGAAATCCAGCGGCTGCTTTGGCAAGGCATCATCGAGGCCAGCAACAGCCCCTGGAGAGCCCAAGTGGTAGTAGTTAAAACTGGGTAGAAACACAGAATAGTCGTGGACTACAGCCAGACCATCAATCGGTACACGCAGCTCGACGCGTACCCTCTCCCACGCATATTTGATATGGTCAATCAGATTGCACAGTACCGGGTCTTCTCAACTGCAGACTTCAAATCCGCCTACCACCAGCTCCCCATCCATAAGGCGGACCGTCCATACGCTGCCTTCAAGAAAGATGGTCGCCTCTATCACTTCCTCAGGGTTCCCTTCGGCGTCACCAACGGGGTCTCGGTCTTCCAAAGGGAGATGGACCGAATGGTCAACCGGTACGGTTTGCGGGCCACCTTTCCGTACTTGGACAATGTTACCATCTGCGGCCATAATCAGCAGGACCACGATGTCAACCTTGCCAAATTTCACCACACCGCCACTCTCCTAAACATCACCTATAACAAGGAGAAGTGCGTGTTCAGCACGAACCGCTTAGCCATCCTCGGCTATGTGGTCCAGAACAGAGTTCTGGGGCTCGATCCCGACCGCATGCGCCCTCTCATGGAGCTCCCCCTTCCCCACTGCCCCAAGGCCATCAAACACTGCCTGGGGTTCTTTTCGTACTACGCCCAGTGGGTCCCAAACTATGCGGCAAGGCCCGCCCACTCATACAGTCCACTCATTTTCCCCTGATGGCTGAGGCTCAACAGGCCTTCGCCCATATCAGAGGCGATATCCCCAAGGTCGCGATGCATGCAGTAGACGAGACGCTCCCTTTCAAGTGTAGAGCGGAGCATCAGACGTCGCCCTAGCCGCCACGCTCAATCAGGCAGGCAGACACGTGGCATTCTTTTCCTGCACCCTTCATGCCTGCGAAATTCGTCATTCATCCGTCGGAAAAGAGGCCCAAGCTATCATTGAAGCTGTGCGGCATTGGAGGCATTACCTGGCCAGCAGGAGATTCACTCTCCTAACTGACCAACGGTCGGTTGCCTTCATGTTCAATAACACACAGCGGGGCAAGATCAAGAATGATAAAATCTTGAGGTGAAGGATCGAGCTCTCCACCTACAATTACGAGATTTTGTATCGCCCCGGCAAGCTCAACGAGCCCCCAGACGCCCTTTCCCAGGTACATGTGCCAGGGCACAAGTAGACCGACTCCGGACCCTGCACGACAGCCTTTGTCACCCGGGAGTCATATCATAGAATTTAGAGTGCAGAAGGAGGCCATTCGGCCCATCAAGTCTGCAGCGTCTCTTGGAAAGAGCACCCTACCCAAAGTTAACACCTCCACCCTATCCCCATAACCCAGTAACCCCACCTAACACTAAGGGCAATTTTGGACACTAAGGGCAATTTATCATGGCCAATCCACTTAACCTGCACATCTTTGGACTATGGGAGGAAACCGGAGCACCCGGAGGAAACCCACGCACACACGGTGAGTATGTGCAGACTCCGCACAGACAGTGACCCAAGCCGGAATCGAACCTGGGACCCTGGAGCTGTGAAGCAATTGTGCTATACACAATGCTACCGTGCTGCTCTTCACAGAACTGAGAGCATTTAACACTCAGGAAAGGCTGGGGCTGCTTTTTTCTGGGAAAGAGAAGACTGATGGGTGACCTGATGGAAGTCTTTGAGATTATGAAGGGTTTCAATAATCCAATAGGAATTTCAATGGAAACCACTTTACCCAGCAAGTGGTGAGAATGTGGAACTCACTACCACAGCGAGTGGTTGAGGTGAACAGCATGAATACATTGTACGGAAAGCTAGCTACATACATGAGGGAGAAAGGAATAGAGGAGATGCTGATGATGGGGGGGGGGGGGGGGGGGGGGGGGTGGGGGGGGGGGGCGGATGGTTGTACCATTTCATAAAGGCCCGCAATCTGCCCTACTCCGTTGAGGAAGCACAGACAATCACCAGGGACTGCCAGGTCTGTGCGGAGTGCAAACCGCACTTCTACCAGCCTGACCGCGCGCGCCTGGTGAAGGCCTCCCGACCCTTTGAGCGCCTCAGCGTGGATTTCAAAGGGCCTCTCCCCACCACCGACCGTAACACATATTTTCTCAGTGTGGTCGATGAGTACTCCAGATTCCCCTTCGCCATCCCATGCCCGGACATGACGTCTGCCACCGCCCTCAACACAATCTTCGCTCTGTTGTTTCCCCGCCTACATCCACAGTGACAGGGGATCCTCTTTAATGAGCAATGAACTGCGTCAGTTCCTGCTCATCAGGGGTATCGCCTCCAGCAGGACGACAAGCTATAACTCCCGGGGAAACGGACAGAGAGGGAGAACGGGACAGTCTGGAGGGCCGTCCAACTGGCCCTACAGTCCAGGAATCTCCCGGCCTCCCACTGGCAGGTGGTCCTCCCTGATGCACTGCACTCCATTCGGTCACTACTGTGCACCATCACTAACACACCCCATGAACGTCTCTTTGCCTTCCCCAGGAAGTCCACATCCGGTGTGTCGCTCCCGACTTAGCTCGCAGCTCCAGGACCTGTGCTTCTCCGTAGGCATGTCTGACTCCACAAGGCGGACCCGTTGGCGGAAAGGGTGCAATTGCTCCATGCGAACCTCCACAATGCCTACGTGGCGTACCCCGATGGCCGCCAGGATACTGTCTCCCTCAGGGACCTGGCACCAGCAGGTTCCACACATACACACCCCTCTGGCCCGGCGCCACCCTCCCTTCCCCCCGCGCATCCAGCAGCACCCTCCCCAGGACCATCCGTCCTCCCCCTGCCCACGCCCGAGGATGAAGAAGATTTCGGCACGCTCACGGAGTCAACGAAGACCAGACCAACATCGGCATCGCCGCCACCACTGCGTCACTCCCAGCTGCACATCATGACCCCAGACCGGTTAAACCTATAACTGGTTCACTGGACGTCAAAAGAAAAATTGTTTGCAAATTCTGTACATTTAAATTCAAATCTTGTTGTATATAGTTCTCCACTACCCCCGCCGGACTCAATTTTAACAGGGGGTGGTAAACCACTGTTGTACATATATTAGGTGATGTTCGATAAGGCCGTGTACGACAGGTACAGCGGTAGTCCCTACCTGCTGGCTCCGCCCAGTAGGCAGAGTATAAAAATGTCCGTCCTCCATACAGCAGCCATTTCGCCAGCTGCTGTGGGAGGCCACACACCTTAGAGTAATAAAGCCTCAGTTGTATTCAACTCTCGTCTTTGTCCAATTGATCGTGCATCACCCCCAATGGGTACTGATGGCTTCTGACCTATTTTCACTGACAGGCAAGGCAATTCTTGTAGCTATACCAGTTTACCTCCTCTATTACATAAATGGCTCCTGCCAGCAGCATGTCATCAGGTCTGCCATTTTGGACTTAACAGTAAACTATGCTCTGTCCATCATTCAGGCAGCCATAGTTGGAGTGAAGTCACAGATTAGCTATGCTTCCATTTAATGATAGAACAGGCTAAATGGTTTTCTCTTGTCCCTATATTCCACTGTTGCGCTGTGAGGTTTTGGCATCCAGACGCAAATGAGGTCCACGCCACTCGCTGGCGTGGGCATGCAAATTTTACAGTAATGGTCGTTAGCATATCATTAACAGGTCCAACCGAGTATTCCCCAGCCTCCCGCTATGCTCTGCCTCCGTCAAGTGGAGGTGACAACTCGCGGTTCACTTGAGGTATTTAAAATCGGGAAACAGGAGCAGTGGCCGATTAGGGAGAGAGAGGAGGTAAACTAAGTTACCAAAATTGCAACAGGGACTGACAGTTGTACCGCTGGACAGGGGTGGCCGTCTGCCAGGGTCAGGCAGATTAACGGGATGCCAGCAGAGGATGGACTGGGGGCCCGGCGTGCCTCCCCAGGACTGGGTTATCCAGGCACAGACGGCCACTGCCTCTGCCTGCAAAACAGGCATCCGGCTGCATACCCCACTGACTGCACACTATGTCCTGTAGATGTGCAAACCATCACCGATTGTATGTATGTACCCCTCCTCCACTTGGCCATCCCTATAGAAGCCCACAGACCCCAGCAGACCCATCAATGGGATGGGCGTGACCCAGTGCAGCCCCTGGAGCCCCAGGTGCTGGCACAATACAGTGCACCCATCTGAGGCATTGCCCCATGGCAGGGGCAGCAGAGGTGCACAACAGAGGTCGTGGTGCACGCTTTGACCGGCGGATACCATGGCTGTCGGCAACCAGTTTGGTGTGGCCGAACGGCCACTAAAATGGCGCCCTACGAAGCATGTTGCGAGAATTGGCCAAATATAAGGACCAGCAGACTCCAATTTAAATAAACATTGATGAGCAAGCTGCAGCGTAGACATCGCAGTACACAGGAAAAAAGCTATCTCCAGTCCATGCCAGGAACAATAGAACTATCCAGTCAATCGCGCTTGTTTACCAGACACAGCGGCACCTATACTCCTTATTTAGAAAACCTACATGCCCCAAACACCTGCAGGCATGGCCATTGAGAGCCCACCCTGAAATTGGTGTGGCAGCCCCTGATTGGATCTAATCGATCTGGATGATTGAACCCTGATTAACTGATTGGCAATGACCCAGGGACCGCCCAACAGGGCACAAATTCCCTGATGATAAAAGGTGCCACACCACCTTAGAATCTCTCACTGCAGCAACCAGCAACAGAACACAGCAAGAATGATCTTCACCGGCCACCATGTGGAGGACCATCACACCACCAGTACAAGGAACACCAGAGCCACAGCATCAGACCAGACCGAAGACCAAACATCGAGGATGACAGAAACCAGATCACGGATAAAGGCCAATATCTGTTTGGGTACTTGTCAGTCACTCAAAGTTAAGTCAAGGTTTAGTACGGCACTTTAGCATTCAGTAGTATAACTTAAACTGATAAGTCTGATTGATTGATGCTAACATTGTGTGTGAATAAAGATTATTGCTTTAAACAAAGTCGAATCACAGTTATTTGTCCACCACATGCATGTTAAAGACACACTGTGGGCAACACTGGCACACTGCTCCTTGGAGCGCAGACGTCCCGCCAGTATGACCACCGGTTGTCACCAAACCCCGCCTGCCGACTGCACCTCTGCCCCAATCCATCCTGCTCAAACAAGTAGGTAAAACTGGTGCGCCGCAAATAGGTCCCACAGGACACTGCAGCTACAATCCCAATGGGTGCCCACCACCTTGGCCACGCCCCACCTGTGGGCCCTGCTTGCACACATGCCAGCAAGCATGGCGCCCACCCCCTCCCCCCACAACCTGGCACCACCATGTTGGTGGGGTCTCACACAGCCCATCCAAGGAGGCCACATAGGAGACTGTTAATTAAGTTAAGGGCCCATGGTGTTAAGGGTAAGATCCAGGCGTGGATAGAGGATTGGCTGACTGGCAGATGGGCCAAGTGGCCTAATTCTGCTCATATGTCTTATGGTCTTATGGACCCCGCACTAGGGTGCAGGGCAGGAGGGTGCAGGACAGGAGCCACAGAGCGTATCACTGGCATGGGTAGCGCCAGCCACAGGTACCTCTGCCGGCAGGGCTGGATGGTGAAATTAGAGGCCCCTCCCATGCCAAGCAGCGATGGGGTCAGGAATGCGGTGTGGAGGGCAATGTGTCAGGGGGAACAGCCGGGGTAGGGCTGGGAATGGGGAGAGGGGGTGGGCATGTGGGGGCAGGAACTGCAGTGCAGGCCAAAGCCACCATGCAGCTGTTAGACCTGGTTGGGCATGGGATTACTCACCATTCTAACATGTCTGCCCTTTATCCCCAGCAGAGAATGGATTTTGGTATCAAACCAGGAGTGGTTGGCGTCTGCCTAGCCGCCCTAGCCCCAATAGATGCACTGAGGCCACATGAGTAGAAGCTGCTCGGAGAGTACCCTGCAGATTAGGAGCCTGCCCCACAGGAGCAGGGGCCAGCCGGTGATAATGCAGAGCCAGCTGTCCAACAAGCCAAGGAGGAGGTGGGACAGAAGTGTATCATCAGACCTTGTGTATATCAGCAGCGCCTGTCATACGCCTGCCAGACCAAAAGTGCTGCCAACGCATGCGGCTGAGCAGGGAGGCCATGAGACATCTGTACTGGATCATGCCACATCTGGAGCCATGGGGGATGACACGCCCCCTCCCAGTGGCTGTCAAAGTGATGGTCACACTGAACCTTATTGCACAGAGGTCTTTCCAGGAACCAAGTAGGGACCTGTCTGGTATCTCCCAGACCACTGTGCACAGGTGCATTTGCACCATTATGGAGGGCCTGAATGCCTGGGCAGCACAGTATGCCCACCTGGACATGGAGCATGCTCATCAGGATTCGCCGCCTTCACCAGGATGCCACAGGTCCAGGGAATGATCAACAGGACGCATGACCCTCTATGAGCACTAATACATGAGGGTGCGCCCTCCATGAATTGAAAGGATTCCACTCGCTCAACAGGCAGTCAGTGTACGCCCATTACCTGGGCAGTGTGCACGACGCCTTCAGCCTAGCACACTCGAGGTTGGCCTACATTCGAGGCACTACCCTGCGTGAGGAGTAGGTCCCTGGCGACAGGGATTATCCGCAGTGGACGTGGCTGATGGTGTCTACCCCGAGGCCACAAACAAAAACGGAAACCGCGTTGTGGGGTTTGCATGTTCTCCCCGTGTCTACGTGTGTTTCCTCCAGCTGCTCAGGTTTCCTTCCACAGTCCAAAGATGTGCAGGTTAGGTGGATTGGCCATGATAAATTGCTCCTCAGGGTCTAAAAGGTGAGGTTACTGGGTTACGGGGATAGGGTGGAGGCGTGGGCTTGGGTAGGGTGCTCTTTCCAAGGGCAGGCACAGACTCAATGGGCTAAATGGCCTCCTTCTGCACTGTAAATTCTATGATTCTATGATTCGATACAATGATGCCAATGCTGTGACCAGGGCCGTGATTGAGCGGTGCATTGGTTAAGATGCCTGGACTGCTCTGGTAGGGCCCTCCAGCATAGCGCTAGGAGGGTCTCACACATTGTAGTGGCCTGCTGTGTTCTCCACAACATCGCGCAGCAGAGGGGCGACATGCTGGAGGAGGAGGATGAACGCCAGGCCTTGTCTGATGAGGAGGGTAATGAGGACAGTCAGCGTGAGCAGGCTTTCTTCCAAAGTCCACAGATATGCAGGTTAGGTGGGGTTATGGGGTAATGGAAATAGGGCGGGGCATGGGTCGAAATAGGGTGCTCTTTCATTGGGTTAGTGCAAACTTGAAAGGCCGAATGGCCTCCTCTGCACTGCAGGAATTCTATGGTTCTAATTCTAATAGTATGACACGGGGCCCAGGCAGCCACTGGAAGCTGCACAATGTGTGCTTCAGGGTCGCCGTGCACAGGATAATCTGATCGCTTCCAGGTTCACTGACTAAGGGATCTAGCCACCGGCAGCTCGAAAGTCTCGTCCCACCCCCACGCAACTCTTCCCACCACACCTGCACCCTCCTACGTGCTTCACACCTGCTTCACTGCAGGGTTCTGGCCCTGGGTCGGCAGTACCAGCGGGTCTGGTCCATGGGATGGAGGAAGATGATGACCGGCTCCCCGAGGAGCTCTGGTGCTCCACATTGTTTGACGAGGTGTGACTCCTGCCCTCGGTAGTACTTTCCACCGTCTGCCCGGGTGATCCATTCATGTGTGCTGGCCATTCCATCCCATGGTCATAGAACATAGAACATAGAACATATAACATTACAGCGCAGTACAGGCCCTTCGGACCTCGATGTTGCGCCGACCTGTGAAACCCCTCTAAAGCCCATCTACACTATTCCCTTATCGTCCATATGCCTATCCAATGACCATTTGAACGCGTTTAGTGTTGGCGAGTCCACTACTGTTGCAGGCAGGGCATTCCACGCCCTTACTACTCTCTGAGTAAAGAACCTACCTCTAACATCTGTCCTATATCTATCTTCCCTCAATTTAAAGCTATGTCCCCTTGTGCTGGACATCACCATCCGAGGAAAAAGGCACTCAATGTCCACCCTATCTAATCCTCTGATCATCTTGTGAGCCTCAATTAAGTCACCTTCTTCTCTCTAATGAAAACAGCCTCAAGTCCTTCAGCCTTTCCTCATAAGATCTTCCCTCCATACCAGGCAACATCCTTTTAAATCTCCTCTGTACCCTTTCCAATGCTTCCACATCCTTCCTATAATGCGGCAATCAGAACTGCATGCAATACTCTAAATACGGCCGCACCAGAGTTTTGTACAACTGCAACATGACCTCAGGGCTCCGAAACTCAATTCCTCTACCAATAAAAGCTAACACACCGTACGCCTTCTTAACAACCCTCTCAACCTGGGTGGCAACTTTCAGGGATCTATGGACATGGACACTGAGATCTCTCTGCTCGTCCACACTACCAAGAACCTTACCATTAGCCCAGTACTCTGTCTTCCTGTTATTCCTTCCAAAATGAATCACCTCACACTTTTCTGCATTAAACTCCATTTGCCACCTGTCAGCCCAGCTCTGCAGCTTATCTATGTCCCTCTGTAACTTGTAACATCCTTCTGCACTGTCCACAACTCCACCGACTTTAGTGTCATCTGCAAATTTACTCACCCATCCTTCTACACCCTCCTCAAGGTCATTTATAAAAATTACAAACAGCAGCAGCCCCAAAACAGATCCTTGTGGTACACCACTATTAACTGGACACTAGTCTGAACATTTCCCATCAACCACCACCCTTTGTCTTCTTCCAGCAAGCCAATTTCTGATCCAAACTGCTAAATCACCCTGAATCCCATGCCTCTGTATTTTCTGCAATAGCCTACCATGGGGAACCTTATCAAACGCTTTACTTAAATCCATATACACCACATCAACTGCTTTACCCTCATCCACCTGTTTGGTCACCTTCTCAAAGAACTCAATAAGGTTTGTGAGGCACGACCTACCCTTCACAAAACCATGTTGACTATCTCTAATCAAATTATTCCTTTCCAGATGATTATACATCCTATCTCTTATAAACCTTTTCAAGACTTTGCCCACAACAGAAGTAAGGCTCACTGGCCTATAGTTACCGGGGTTATCTCTACTCCCCTTCTTGAACAAGGGGACAACATTTGCTATCCTCCAGTCTTCTGGCACTATTCCTGAAGACAAAGGTGACTTAAAGATTAAAGCCAAAGGCTCAGCAATCTCCTCCCTAGCTTCCCAGAGAATCCTAGGATAAATCCCATCCGGCCCAGGGGACTTATCTATTTTAACACCTTCCAGAATCGCTAACACCTCCTCCTTATGTACCTAAAGCCCTTCTAGTCTAGTAGACTGTATCTCAGTATTCTCCTCGACAACATTGTCTTTTTCCTGTGTGAATACGGATGAAAAATACTCATTTAGCACCTCTCCTATCTCCTCGGACTCCACATACAACCTCCCACTACTGTCCTTGACTGGCCCTACTCTTACCCTCGTCATTCTTTTATTTCTGACATATCTATAGAAAGCTTTAGGGTTATCCTTGATCCTACCTGCCAAAGACTTCTCATGTCCCCTCCTGGCTCTTCTTAGCTCTCTCTTTAGAGCCTTCCTAGCTAACTTGTAACTCTCAAGCACCCTAACTGAACCATCACATCTCATCATTACATACGCCTCCTTCTTCCTCTTGACAAGTGTTTCAACTGCTTTAGTAAACCATGGTTCCCTTGCTCGACCACTTCCTCCCTGCCTAACAGGTACATACTTATCAGGGACACGCAGTAGCTGTTCCTTGAACATGCTCCATATTTCCATTGTGCCCATCCCCTGCAGCTTTCCTCTCCAGCCTATGCATCCTACTTCTTGCCTCATTGCATCATAATTGCCTTTCCCCCAGATATGACTCTTGCCCTGCGGTATATACCTACCCCTTTCCATCACCAAAGTAAACATTATCGAATTGTGGTCACTATCACCAAAGTGCTCACCTACATCCAAATCTGACACCTGTCCTGGTTCATTACCCAGTACCAAATCCAATACTGCCTTGCCTCTCGTTGGCCTATCAAACCCCTGGGTGGTGGGAGTGCAGACGAGGTACAGGAGGGTGGTGGAGTTGGGCGGCGAGGCAGTGTGTGGTGATGGGTCACTCACCGGGTAGGCCCTACCACACGTCGCCCCCAGATATCTGGACCCTTTCCCTGCTGCCTCTGAGGGCGACCCTGGGGATGCTCTGACTGCCCCTGGGGCTCCTCTGGCCCGTGTCCACCTCCAATACCTGCATCCAACACCACCAGCCTTCAACCTCCCCTTCCACCCCACCCTCTTCTCCCAGCACAGCCCATCCCTCACACCCTTCAGTCGAAAGACCATGGCAGTTCGGAACGTTGATGAACAGTGTTTATTGTGACACATACACCACTCGCTAACCCATGTACTTCACGCGTGCCAACTTAACTGATGTCTAACTTTCTAACCTTCCATGCCCTAATGCTCCTTCTCGTGGGCCCCCCAGGGGTTACATGAGAAGTAGAGGCGGCCTGCTGCATATCCCACCCCGCGATCTGGGACCCCTAGCGGTGCTGGAGGCCCCTCATGTCTCGACCAGAGTCTTCATGCTCAGAGCCATGGAGCACAGGGACTGCTCCAGGTTCCTCTGGGACTGGGCCACGGACTCTGGGAACAAGCCAGGTCCCTTTGTGACTGGCTCAGGTCAGCTATCACTTGGCCAATGCCCTTAATGGCTGCAGTCGTGACCTATTGTGACTGGGCCAAGCTCTGGAGCGCAAGCTGTGATGTCCATGTTGCTCTAGCACATGGCTGCCTGTGATTTGGCCATCCTTTCCTGTGCCACCTCCACCCCCCACACAAAGTACCCAGGCCATGGATATCCTGACCCATGGTCGATACCTGCGCACCCAATGCCTCTATGTAGGGGCTGGTTTAGCTCACTGGGCTAAATCGCTGGCTTTTAAAGCAGACCAAGCAGGCCAGCAGCACGGTTCGATTCCCGTACCAGCCTCCCTGGACAGGCGCCGGAATGTGGTGACTAGGGGCTTTTTACAGTAACTTCATTGAAGCCTACTCGTGAAAATAAGCGATTTTCATTTTTCATTTTCACTGTGGATGCCTCCCATTGTCAGCACCACTTCCTTCCCCTGCAGGCGGTTGGACTCCTCCAACTGCATCTACAGACGCTGGATGGTTGCTGACACCCACTTGTGTAGTCCCTGGTACTACACCTGCATCTCCAATATTGATGGGGCAGCTCATTCCAGAGCACAGGTCCTGTCTGGTTGGCAGCACTGCACTCCCACCGTCCCCCTCCTCAGGGGTTCCTACCTCCACCTGATGCAATGCAACATGTGTGTGGTGAACACCCGAGAGTGCCCCAGGAGCCTCTTCACTAAAGTACCCACTCACTAAAGTGCACAACCAAGGTGAGTGTCTCTAGGATGGTGGAGGGTAGCGGTGACAGCTGTGATGAGAAGTCGGCAGCGTCTCAAGCTCCACAGCTGGTAAACGGGGTGCCACTCTTCAGGTTGCCATCTTGTTGGCTGGAATGAGTATGTGTGTGTGTGTGTGTGGAGTGTTAATATGCGGCTGCAGCTTGTCAGCCTTTCGAGTACTAAACCCAACCCTGACGAATCAGACACCATTTTTCATTGGAATTGCTTTAGTTCCATGTAGCACCAGTGCTCGCCCATTAATGGATCCGGAATTGGTCCGGGACCAGCACAGTTTCCGTGGTCGCAGAACACCACCGATCCAGTCTGGGCGGAGCACTTAAGTCTCTGAAAGGAGAATTCAGTCCTTAGTCTCTGAAACAGGGAATCCTGCACCTTATCTTTATATTCTAATGAGGCACTCACCTACGTGGGTCTAAGGTTTCACACATGATACACTATCAATTACGACGAGACGCGAGTAGAGGGTAATCGAGGCTTTATTAAGCAGAGATGTGTTGCCTCCTGCAGCTGCTACCAGAAATGGGAGCAGCTCAGTGTGCACACACATTTATACTCCGCCTACTGGGCGGAACCAGCAGGCAGGGATCTATCCCCATACCTGTAGTACAGGAGCCTTACCGTATTACCTCTATTATACAATCAGTGGTGACTACCACATTCACGCCCTGTTAAAAAAACGAGTCCAGAGGGGGGGTGGAAAAATATTTGCAGGTTTGTGAAAATTTAAAGTTTACAGTCTGGTGAAAATTTATAAATTCAGCACGTGGGGTGCCTTGATCTTCCGCTGTGAGCGCCTCAGTCCCGGTGGTGATGCGGGCGCCGACTTGGTCGCCTGTGGCTCTGGGAGTGTGCTGTCCCCAGCTTCATCCCCGGGTGGAACCAGTGGGAGGACGGATCGTCCTGGGGCGGGGGCTGTAGTGAGGTGCGCTGGGGGGAGGGTGGGTGGCACCGGGGTAATCGGAGGGAGGGTGTCGGGTGGTGGGCCTTGGATGGGGATCCAGCTGGTGCCAGGTCCCTGAGGGAGACTGTGTCCTGGCGCCCGTCGGGGTACACAACGTAGGCGTACTGTGGGTTTGTGTGCAGCAGTTATACCCTATTGACCAATGGGTCCGTCTTGTGGATCCGCACGTGTTTGCGGAGGAGCTGCCAGCCACATTGGGAGCGAAACCCCGGAGGTGGACGTCCTGGGGAAGGCAAGGAGACATTCATGGGGGGTTTCATTAGTTGCAGTGCAGAGTAGCGATCGAATGGAGTGGAGCCCGTCGGGGAGGACCACCTGCCAGCGGGAGGCCGAGAGATTCTTGGACCGCAGGGCCAGCAGGACGGCCTTCCAAACCATCCCATTTTCCCTCTCCACCTGCCCGTTTCCCCGGGGGTTGTAGCTGGTCGTCCTGCTTGAGGCAATGCCCTTGCTGAGCAGGAACTGACACAGCTCTTCACTCACAAAGGAGGTCGCTGTGGACATAAGCGGGGAAACCGAACAGGGCAAAGATGCTATTGAGTGCTTTAATGACTGTGGCAGACATCATATTGGGGCATGGGATGGCGAAGGGGAATCGGGAGTATTCATCAACCACACTGAGAAAGTACGTGTTTCGGTCGGTGGAGGGGTGAGGCCCTTTGAAATCCACGCTGAGGCATTCAAAGGGGAGGGAGGCCCTCACCAGGTGCGCTCGGTCTGGCCGGTTGAAGTGCGGTTTACACTCCGCGCAGACCTGACAGTCTCTGGTGACGGTCCTGACCTCCTCAATGGAGTAGGGCAGGTTGCGGGCCTTTATGAAGTGAAAGAACCGGGTGACCCCTGGGTGACAGAGACCATCGTGTAGGGCCCGGAGTCGGTCCACTTGTGCGCTGGCACATGTGCCTCTGGATAGGGCATTGGCAGGCTCGTTGAGCTTCCTGGGGCGATAAAAAATCTCGTAATTGTAGGGGAGAGCTCGATCCTCCACCTTAAGATTTTATCAGTTTTGATCTTGCCCCGCTGTGTATTATTAAACATGAAGGCAACCGACCGTTGGTCAGTGAGAAGAATTAATCTCCTGCCGGTCAGGTAATGCCTCCAATGCCACACAGCTTCCACGATGGCTTGGGCCTCCTTTTCGGCAGAGGAGTGCCGAAGTTCGGAGGCATGGAGGGTGCGGGAAAAGAATGCCATGGGTCTGCCTGCCTGGTTGAGGGTGGCGGCCAGAACGACATCCGATGCATCACTCTCAACCTGAAAGAGGAGGGTCTTGTCGACCGCGTGCATCGTGGCCTTGGCAATGTCTGCCTTGGTACGGTTGAAGGCCTGGCGGGCCTCAGCCATCAGGGGGAAAACTGTGGAGTGGATGCATGGGTGGGCCTTGTCGGCATAGTTAGAGACCCACTGGGCATAATTGGAGAAAAACCCCAGGCATCGTTTCAGGGCCTTGGGGCAGTGGGGGAGAGGGAGTTCCATGAGGGGGCGCATGCGGTCGGGGTCGGGCCCTAGAACTCCATTTTCCACAACATAGCCAAGGATGGCTGAGCAGTTGGTGCGGAACACGCACTTCTCCTTATTGTACTTGAGGTTAAGGAGTTTGGCGGTTTGGAGAAATTTGAGAAGGTGAGCGTCATGGTCCTGCTGGTCGTGGCCGCAGATGATGACATTATCTAGGTACGGGAAGGGGGCCCGCAGCCCGTACCCATCAACCATTCGGTCCATCTCACGTTGGAAGACCGAGACCCCGTTAGTGACGCCGAAGGGAACCCCAAGGAAAAGATAGAGGCGGCCATCTGCTTTGAACGCAGTGTATTTGCGGTCCGCCTTGCAGATGGGGAGCTGGTCGTAGGCAGATTTCTGGTCCACTGGAGAGAAGACACGGTACTGTGCAATCTGATTGACCATATCAGATACGCTTAGGAGGGGGTACGCGTCGAGCTGTGTGTACCAATTGATGGTCTGACTGTAGTCAATGACCATCCTCTGTTTCTCCCCAGTCTTTACTACTACCACTTGGGCTCTCCAAGGGCTGTTGCTGGCCTCAATGATGCCTTCCCGCAGCAGCCGCTGGACCTCCGACCTGATGAAGGTCCTGTCCTGGGCACTGTACCGTCTGCTCCTAGTGGCGACGGTTTGCAATCCTGGGTGAGGTTTGCAAACAGGAAGGTGGGTCGACCTTAAGGGTCGTGAGGCCGCATACAGTGAGGGGTGGTAGGGGTCCGCCGAATTTTAGCGTTAGACTTTGGAGGTTGCACTGGAAGTCCAGGCCAAGTAACAGGGCAGCGCAGAGATTGGGGAGGACGTAGAGCCGGAAGTTGCTGAACTCTACGCACTGGACGGTGAAGGTGACGATGCAGTACCCCCGGATTTACACGGAATGGGATCCAGAGGCCAGAGAGATTCTCTGGGTAACGGGGTGTACCGTGAGGGAGCAGCGCCCTATCATAGAGGGGTGGATGAAGCTTTCCGTGCTCCCGGAGTCAAGAAGGCAGGATGTCTTGTGCCCATCATCATTCACCGTTGTCGTCGCAGTTGCGAGGTTGTGCGGCCGGGACTGGTCGAGCGTGATAGAGGCGAGTTGCTGCTGGTGTTGGTAGGCCCCGGGATGGTCGGCGGCGGTAGTGGGTGATGAATGGCCAGATGAAGTCCCCGACGAGCAGGGGTCCTGAGGCGCCGTCCAAAATGGTGGTAAAGATGGCGGCGCCCACTGGGCACACATGGCGGGCGGCGTTAAAGATGGCAGTGCCCATGGGCCGCACGTGGTCTGCTGGGAGGAAGATGGTGGCGCCCACGGGCCGCACGTGGTCTGCGGGGACAAAAATGGCAGCGCCCACAGGTCGCACATGGTGGGTGCAGGAACACTGGGCCTATGTACAGCGGCGATCGACCGGGCCTGGCACACAGCAGTGAAATGTCCCTTCTTTCCGCAGGCCTTGTAGGTTGCACTCCGCGCCGGGCAGCGCTGTCAGGGGTGCTTTGTCTGCCCACAGAAATAGCACTTGGGCCTCCCGGGGTTGGCAGGCTGCCGCGCGGCGCAGGCTTGGGGTTGGCTGGGGGCGGCCGCTGGTGGGGCCCACGATGTCCATGAGGGCGCCGTGCGGTCGGGGGCATATGCCGTGCGGTTAGGGGCGTATGACTGTACTTTACGGGAGGCTACCATTAGTGAGTTCGCGAGTTGTCCGGTCGCCGCGAGGTTGAGCGTACCCCCTTCTAGTAGGCACTGGCGGATGCTTGCGGACTCCATGCCCGTAACGAAAGCATCCCTGATTAAGAGTTCTGTATGTTCAACGGCCGAAAATGCTTGGCAATCGCAGTTCCTCGCCAGGATGTGCAGGGCACGCCAGAAATCGTCTAATGACTCACCGGGGAGTTCGTACCTCGTGGATAGGAGGTGCCTGGCGTAGAGTTTGTTGATCGGCCGGATATAGAGTCCTTTCAGAAGCTCCATAGCTTCAGGGTAAGTGGGCGCATCCTGGATAAGGGGAAAAATCTCGGAGCTCACCAGTGAGCACAGGATCTGAAGCTTCTGTGCATCCGAGGGCTGTTCAGCCGCTGATCTGAGGTAGCTTTCAAAGCAAGCTAGCCAGTGGTCAAAGGCCGACGTGGTGGTGTTGGCTGCAGGCGATCTGGCTTGATGCATAGTTCCATCGCTGTAATATCTCTGCTTAATAAATTGATGCATTATCAATTGCGATGAGATGAGAGTAGAGGGTAATCGAGGCTTTATTAAGCAGAGATGTGTGGCCTCCTGCAGCTGCTACCAGAATGGGAGCAGCTCGGTGTGCACACACATTTATACTCCGCCTACTAGGCGGAGCCAGCAGGCAGGGATCTATCCCCATACCTGTAGTACAGGAGCCTCTATTACCTCTATTATACAATCAGTGGTGACTACCACAACACACTGGCTGAAATGCACCTGTAACAGTGGCATATGCTGTGACGTGAACTTGGATCTGGGAGCTGAAGGTTTAGATTGTGCCTTGTGTTAGATGAGTCACAAAGGCGTCATTGATATGTTCATGAGCAGGGCTTTACACCTTTCCAGGCTCCTGGACTGATCTCTGTTGTAGCTGGCTTCAAGTTGCACCCTGCTAACTCTTGAACTTGATTTCACTCCGTTACTGTCTTCTGCACTGAAGTTTCTTCCAAGACAATGCTTCCGGTTTTGGACTGGATAACTTTCTCATCCTAGCCTCTGTCCAAATTTATTTTTTGTCTTGCCCAGCTTTGAACCATTTCTCTATATAATTTGAGATTTCACTATTCATGTGTACGATATTTGGCTCCAGACCCTGTTCTTACATTTCATTTTCAGCCATTTCTGAGACACATTCTGTTCTTCTCTCCCCTTCTGATTCAACTATGATAAATAAGAGGAGTTAAAGACACTACTGGAACAAAGGAAGAGGCTTAGAATTTTGTCAAAGATGTGGTTATCCTGTAGATTTGGAGGAATTTACAATTCAGCAAAAAATGAACAAGAAACTGATGAGGAAGAGAAAAAATAATATCAGAGTAGATATTATCTACTGGACGAGCGATAAAAACAGATTGTAACTGTTTCTATAGGTACGTAAATAGGAAGAGGATAGTGAAAGTGAAAGTTGGCCGATTAGAGGCAGAAACAGGTGAAATTATAATGGGGAATAAGGAAATAGCCGAGATATTAAACAAATACTTTGCAACTCTCTTCATGGTAGAAGGTGCAAAAACCATTCCATGAAGAATGGTGAACTGAAAGTATACTAAGTACAAAGAACTGACAGAAATCAGGGTAAGTAAAGAACTAAAACTGGAGAAATGAATGAGACTGAATAGTGACAAACCCTCTGAATCAGATGGCCTACATTCTAGAGTTTTAAAAGAGGTATCTGCAGATACCAGAGTAGATGCATTGGCTCGTGGATGCATGATCTTTTAGAATCCCTTCGATTCAAGAACACTTCCAAGGATTTGAGGGTAACAAACCTGCCATCTAAGGAAAGAGAAGAGAAAAAAATGCAGGGAACTATAGGTCAGTTATCTTAACATCAGTAGTAGGCAAAATACTAGAATCTATTTTTAGGGATGCGATAGCAGGATACTTAGAAATTCATACTATGATTAAGTAAAATTAAGATAGGTTTACGAAAGGCAAATCATTTAGAGTTTTTAGAGGATGTAACTAGGATGGTGGATCAGGGACAACCAGTAGATGTAGTGTATTTATAAAAAAAAACATTCAATAAGATGCCACATAAAAGGTTATTACACAAATTTAGGACCCCTTGGATTGTGGATAATATATTAACATGGATTGTGGATTTGTTAATGGACAGTAAACAGAGAGCAGGAATAAAATAGGTATTTTTGGGTCAACAGGCAATAACAAGTAGAGTACTACAAGGATCAATATTTGGAGCCTTAGCTATTTACAATCTATGTTAGTGGCTTGAGGGGACTGAGTATAACGTATCCAAGTTTGCTGACAATGCAAGCTTAGCTAAGAAAGTAAACGGTGAACAAAATGTAAAAAAGGCTGCAAAGGGATTGAAGCACTTTGGGTGAATGGGCAACAACATGGCAGATAAAATACAATGTGGCAAGTGTGAAGTTACCAGTTTGATAGGTAAAATATTTTTAAAAGCAGAATATTTTTTGAATGGTGAGAAATTGGGAAATATTTGCATTCAGTGGGAACTGGGTATCCATGTACATGAATCACAGAAAATAAATTAACAAGTAAGCAATTCGAAAGGCAATTGATGTGTTAGCTTTTGTTGCAAAGTATAACATTAAATAAACCTTATGACAATTATGCGGGGGTTTGGTGAAACCTCATCTGAAGTTCAGTGTACAGTTTTGAACTCTTTACATAAGGAAGGTGATACCTTCCTCAGAGAACATGTAACAAAAGCAACTAGACTGTTTCCTGGGATGAGGGTTTGTCCAACGTGGATAAATTGAGTACTTTTGGCCTGGAGGTCTTGTGGCACAATAGATAGCAACCCTTCCTCAGAGTTCGAAGCTCTGGGTTCAAGTCCCACTCCAGGACTTGATGGCCATGGAGGGTGAGTTTATAACTTGGCCAAACAGGTCCCTCAATGACAGACAGTAAGAGTGGGAGAGATTCTTGGTTAGCCAAGTAGTATAAGGATGACCTTATACTCATTCTAGGGTTAATGAGCACACAGTGATATAAGAGAACACAACCTGCACCTGGGGGTCAGTCTAGTGTTGGACTGAGCCATGTGCACAAGCAAGTATGGAAAGAGCACCTAGCTTGAACTCTACTGCATATAAGTAAATCGTTTGTATAGTTCATAGATACAGTCAGTTAACCCACTTAAAACTACAAAGTCATTGTTAAGATCTACCAAACAGTATCTATAACATCATAGCATTGAATGGAAAAACCCAAAGCCTCACAAAAAGTGCAGAGAAAAACTGAAATCTTGCAAGACCAAAGAAAAATTTAAGGAAGCATTTTGACCTGAAGAAAAGCTCAAGAAGCTAACCTACAGAGGAAAATCACCAGAGAATTCCTCCAAAGAAAGAGTTGGAAGTTGAAGACAGAAATTTAAAACTCCCCAATACTGAAGAAGGACCTCAGGGAAATTCAGCTTCAATTCCCAGAATGCAGAGTCAGCAAAGATAGCAGGGGTGAGCAAAAACGTTTAAGATCCAGGGTACAGCAAGTCCCCAGAAATAGTTCAGTGGTCAGGAATTGCCATTTAAAACCTCTGTTGGAACAAAGAGAGCCCTGAGTCAGGGCCTGAACATGCGGCGTCAGGGTTGGCTTTGAGAAGAAAAAAAGTGTAATTGATAGATTTGGAGGAATCGCCACTAAAGGATCAACTTTAAAGACCAGTAAACACAAGTATTCAAAGCTTTCCTCACCCAAAAGTACAGCGCTGAAACAGAGAGGTCTGCAGCGAGTCAATCCAAGCAGCTATTGTTTAAGATGTTTCCAAGGCTCGGTGGAAACACATTTGTAGTAGGAAGCAGGCAAAACTGGCTATTCAAATGAATAGTGGCACCACATACAATTTCAGAAACTTCTTAAAGCTGAACCCACACTTAAATTTTTGTAACCATGGATTACAATTCAAAATCACCACATCAGTTTGTACTCATCCAAGGGCCAAACTTAACAGAAATTTAGGTGTCCTGGAGAAGAGAGCTTTTAAACTGCTGGAGAACATCAATTCTAAGTAGAAAGTCACAAAAAGTTCACATTTATTTATTTTATACTAGTTTGATGAACTTGCTGATAAAGTAATTCATCAACCATTAATGGGCTAGCACCGATGGCGCACCATTGATTTCAATGGAAAATGGTGTCCAATTCGCCGGGGTTAGGATTGGCACTCATCCCCGCACACAGTCATCCCAGCCAACAAGATGGCAGCAAGAAGAGCGGCACCCGATTCACTGATGCTGAACTCAAGACCTTGATGGACACAGTGGAGAAGAGGTGTGCCAATCTATACCCCAAGGTGGGAAAGAGGTTGCCACCCACCACTGTCCACTGGGCCTGGCCGCAGGTGGCAGAGGTCGTGAGCATTGTGGGCAACACCACCAGGACCGGCCAACAATGTTGTAAATAAACTGCAGACGTCTTCAGGGCGGCCAGGGTGAGTAGGCAGCACAGTTCCTCTCGCACAAACCCCTTACCCACACACCATAACCCTATCCCTACCCCCCTGACCTGGAGCAAAAGCAAACCCCCACCCTGCATCACCTGCCAGCACCCAGACCGGCCACTGTGACTGGGTGCCATGGCCACGAAGACCACCAGCTACCCACCCACTGTGCTGCATGCGTCTGACTGTCCATTTCTGTCTCCATTTCTGTCTTCAAGGAGAAGGTGGCCCACAACCACTGGGAGAGGGAAAAGATTGGAGGGGACCCACCAGACCTGCAGCCCCTCATCGCAGCAGAGCAGCGGGCACTGGACCTGTTCGATGAGCCCGGAGAGAGGGCAGTCACCAAGACAGGTTGGCATCGGGCGAACAAGTGAGACCCCGCTGAATTGCGGTTCCCCATGGCACGTGTGTCGCCACCCTCACTACCACCCGCCTCACCCCTCCCACCACCACATCCCTCACCCCATCCACATGCCCCCTCCACCACCTCCACAGTTGCCCTCCACCAACTCCACTTATAAACCCCCCATCCCACCATCCCCACAATTCACCCTTCACCACCACCATCCCACCACTAGTCCCACACGCATCCTCCACCAACATCTGCCACCCCAACACGCGATCCAATAATGGGTCATGTCTTGTGTCTTGCAGGATCTCCTGGCAATGAAGCGGGTCCTTCTGGTGTCCCCCATTCCGATCCCAACCACAACCCCAGCTGGAAAGCAGCATGGAAGAGGATCCGGATAGCGACGGGAGCCCAAGAAACTCCAGAGCACCAGTCCGGGGACGACACTGATGTCCGGCTGTCTCCAACAGCTGTCTCCAACAGCCTCCAACATCCCAGAGACACTCACCTCGGTTGGGCAGGTTAGCAAAGACGCTCCTGGGGCACTATCTGCTATGCACCACCCAAGTGCACTGGTACAACAGGTGGAGATAGGAACCCCTGAAGGGACGGACGGTCAGAGAGCGGCCCGATCCTAGGGACTAGCTGCCGCCCGGAAGGGTTTCGGTCTTCTGTAAAGGGCAGTCCCATCTGTACTAAAGATGCAGTTGCAGAGCCAGGGACTACATGAGGGGTTGTCGGCAACCATCCAGCGACTGCAGGCGCAGTTGGAGGAGTCCAACCGTCTGCATAAGCAGGAGGTGCTGCCACCCAGGCCAACACCGCATGAGTGGCATCCACAGTGGACGTCTTGGTGAAGGTCTTGGTCATGGGTCAAGATGTCCAAGGCCTGGGGCGCTCTGTGCGGGTGGTGACCGAGGCCCAGGGCAGGGCTGCCCTATCACAGGCAGCCATGTACCAGGACCAACTGAACATTGCAGAAGCACTCCAGAGCATGGCCCAGTCACAACGGGCCATGGTTGAGGGCGTCGGTGGCATTGCGTGGGCACTGGCCGATATGGCACAGACCCAGAAGGTGATGGGCATCCAGTCCCATGGGGAGGTCACTCCAATCTCACAACCCATCCCCCGTCAACCCTCCGCTGCCCCCCCCCCCCCCCACCCCGGACATGGGAAAAAGACCCCCCAGCCAGCCCTGCCAATGAGAAGACTGGGAGCCCACGGCCACGCGTCTTCATCTCCTACCTCCCCTCTCTCCTTCATCAGCCACGGCGTCTGTTTCACAATTATTGAAACCACAAGTGAAACCCACTATCGGTAAATCCCCACGGCAGAGCTGGCGCATCACAGAGGCCTCGGAGAATACTGGGTCAGGCCCACTAATGATATGACAAAGGAGTTTACTTTACGTGCGGACTAGAATGCATTGATGCCATTGTCGAGACACCGGAGCATGGCATTCTGGCCAGCGCCCAGCATCTGCCACTATTTTGCCCATCGCCCACCACAAATGCCTGGGCAATGCCATCGATGCCCTCAACCCTGGCCCGCTGTGATTCGACCATGCTCAGGAATGCCGCTGCACTTTCCAGGTGGCTGTGGCACATGGCTGCCTGCGACAGGGTAGCCCTGTCCTGGACCTCGGCCAGCGCCCGCACAGAGTTCCCCAGGCCTTCGACATGCTGATCCATGGCTGACATCCTTGCCCCAAGGCCTCTACCGCGGATGCCACTTTTCCAGTGTTGGTCCGTGTGGCACGCAGGGCCGGCACCACCTCCTGCACCCGCACACAGTTAGGCTCCTCCACCTGCGCCCGCAAGGTGCTGGACACTCGCCGACAACCCCTCATGTAGTCCCTGGCTCTGCGACTGCATTTCCACGATCGATGGGACTGTCCATTTCAGAAGTCTAAAACCCTTATGGATGGCAGCTAGTCCCTGTGGTCAGCCTGCCTTCCAATTGTCTGCCCCCTCAGGTGTTCTTACCTCCACCTGCTGTACCAAAACATGCATGTGGTGTGTATCAGAGAGTGCCCCAGAAGCCTCTTCACTCAAGTGCCCAACTGAGGTGAGTGTCTCTGAGATGGAGGCTGTTGGAGACAGCTGTGACCTGCAAGACACAAGACAAGATTAAACCATGGGCTGGGGTGGAGTGGGGTTGGTGGGGAGGGGCCAATAGGGGTTGTGAAACGGGGGATGTGAGGGGTTGTATGGCTGTGGGGGTGGTGTGAGGGTGTGGGGGTGAGGATGGTGTGAGGGTGGTGAGGGAGTGCTGGTAGTGGTGGGGTGGAGGGGGTGACACACATGACATGGAGAATTGCAGCTCAATGGGGTCACACTTCCTTGCCCAATGCTATCAACCACATCCAGGGCCCACTGCTCTGTCGCGGTGAGGGGCCGCAGGTTCGACAGTCCCCCTCCAGTCTTCTCCCTCTACCAACGGTTATGGGCAGCCTTCTCCTTGGGGGGGGGGGGGGGGGGGGGGGGGGGGGGGAACGACAGAAAATGCACAGTGTTAGACAGTCGCCAGATGCATGAAACCCAGGGGGTATGTTGCTCTGTTTACTTGCTATAAATATAGCAGTCAATATGGTCACCTTTCTTAATCCTAATTACGAGTGTACTTTCAGAGTCGCCAGGTATCTCTCGATACCGCCACAAGGTTCAAACCAAATACCGATCAAAGAGCGGTTAGTTAGTTAGTTAGTTCAAAGTCAATACTATTTATTTACACACACAGTAAGAACTACACATGCACAACAGTACTACAAACTAAACTATCTCTAACGCTAACGCCTATACTTAACTTCAGGTGCCCACTTAGTCAGAGGAACAATGGCCGTTGTTTGGATCTGAGGCTGTTGGGTTCGAAGAGATAACAGGAGTACAGCTAAAGTCATCTGTTTGGTCGCGAGCATTGACCTTGAACTTACTTGCTTCTGGTGATGCTGGTGGATGGGTCTCTCCGCTTGAGAGCCAAATCCAAAAGACTGAATCTTTGTTGGGGTTTCCTTCTTATACTTGGAGGGGCTTCACGCGATTTTAGGCAGGCCTTAAATTTGGCCCCAATTAATTGGGCAGCTTCTTGATCATTGCCATCGATCTAGACCAATAAAGGGGTGGGTGTCCTGATGACTGGGCGTGTCCTGGGTGGCCGTTGGCCTTGCTTTGTTTGTGTCTTTCGGTTGGGGTACTGGCGCTGAGATGTCTGCGACTTTATCAACTATCTGAGCTTGAAGGGAAAGGTCAAGGACCAGGAAAACAACGGCAGAGCGTATGGATCGTGGGCCTGCCGGAAGGCATCGAGGGCAGGGACCCAACAGACTGTATCGTCCAAATGTTGGGGAACCTAGTCGGGAAGGACAGCTTCCTCAAGCCCCCCAGAACTCGACACAGCGCACAGAATGTAAGGGGACTTAGTGGCCCAGTAAAAAGATCCAGAGATTTTGCCCACTTAAGAAGCCTGAAGGCCGACATAATCTTCCTGCTGGAGACACACCTGAGGGAGAAGGACTGACTGCTAGAAAGAGAGGGCTGGGTGGGACAGACGTACCATTCGTGCTACGGGACGAGGACTAGGGGAGTAGCCAAACTGATGAGCAAGAGGATGAGGTTCACGGAGAGAAGGACGGTATGGACCAAGGGGGACGGTACGTCATGGTCAGGGGTGTCCTAGACGGGGCACCGGTAATACTGGTAAATGGCTCATTTGCTGGAGGATGTGATTTACATATGTACTAATAGCATGGTGTTTGATCCCTGTCCTAGCTCATGTTGATTCAGCACCTGCCTCCTTGCCATACCCACAGTGAAGGTTGTGGAGCTGTGGTCTGACTGAAGATGAAAGCTGATATTCGCTGAAGTCTGCAAGAACCTAATTGTAAGTTATCATAGAATCATGATGTGGAGATGATGATTTTATGATAGAATCATAGAATTATTGAATTTACTGTGGAGAAGGAGGCCATTTGGCCCATCGAGTCTGCATTGGCCCCTGGAAAGAGCACCCCACCCAAGTCCACGCCTCCACGCTATCTCCATAACCCAATAACCCCACCTAACCTTTTTGGGCACTAAGGGCAATTTATCATGGCCAATCTACCTAACCTGCACATCTTTGGACTGTGGGAGGAAACTGGAGCACCCGGTTGAAACCCACGCAGACACGGGGAGAACGTGCAGACTCCACACAGACAATGACCCAAGCCGGGAATCGAACCTGGGACCCCGGAGCTGTGAAGCAACTGTGCTAACCACTATGCTACCGTGCCGTCCCTCATATCATATAAAGATTCTAATTAAAAGATATAATATAAAATCATATCATATAAAAAATCTAATCGAAAGATATAAAATCCTTAAGGTGCTTAACAAGGTAGATGCAAGAAAAATAGGCACACTGACTAATAGATGTATTATTGGGGTACAGTCTCAGAATAAGGAGCTGAACTATCAGAACTGATTGAAATTTTCTATGTAAGAGCTGAGAATGCTCAAACTTTGAGCTTATTCAAGATGGATTAATTGATTCTTGACTATTAAGGGATTCAGGCTGGTAAGATAATGAATTTTGGAGCCAAGGTCAAAGGGCCAAATGGCCTACTCCAGATCCTATACCTTATATTCTTATGTTCTGACCATTTCCTTATCTCTCTTACATTCACAATCCCTACCTTCTTCCAATCACATTACCTTTTCCATCAAATGGTGACAAAATCAATTTCTCCACTCTCAAAAACTTGCTTCAAACCAGCCCAACAAGTCCATATTGGGAAGCACATTATTATTCTCTACTGCATCCTTCATGAACCAATTCAAATCAATTCACTTTTTTTTTCAAAAACGTTCATTACATCTTTAATAATGGGAACACAAGGATTAATTTTAATTTGCTAAATTTGATAGTTATGACCTCAAAACACAAATGATTTAGCTAGTAAAATCCAAAAGTCTTGCCTGCTTGGAAAGTGTTGGAAAGTCTGCTGGATAGCCTTGATACTCAGTCATCCTACTTGACCTTAACATACATGTTTAGAGGACAGAGGTTCTCCACTCTTAATTATTTAAATTTCTAAATGTTGGGAGATAGTTCAGCAGAGGTATATTTCCAGATATTTGCTGACCACTCTCCCAGATAGAACAGCTACAGTTTCAACCAGGTAAGTAGCAAGCAATGTATTCAGATGTCTGCCTGGCTGGAACACAAAATACAGCTTCTCATCTCAGATTTGTCTCAGTGTAACAAAACCGTAAAGATTTCAGACTTATCTACATATTACAGATGGTCACTTTCTTATTTCATTCTGCCATGATGATACATTACAGACCCAAACTACTTATGGGAATATTAAACTTTTGAAGGGACAAATCTGTTTTTAAAACAAATACAAGCAAAGACATTCAGCCAAAATTGGCTGAGAATGTAAAGTAACCACTTTCTGGAACGTTCCTGTGTAGGTTATACTTAGTCCTTGAGAGGCCATCGAGTGTCACACCTGAAGGATGTCAAGGTCTACTTCAGACAGAGACACTTGAAGGGGAGATAAGAAAATTGCAAAAGGTTGAATTTTAATCTCCTGTGGTTGAAGAGACAATGGAGGATGATTGTCACATCTTAATAGACATCCAAAACCCATCTCCCGTTGATTTATATCTCAGAATGTGGAAATGATCTGAGTTCAAAGAAAGCTGACTTGGGAGAAAGGCATGTTGTTATTCTCTTTCAGGAATACACAGGGAAATAGGATAAAAATGGAACTGCAGACCTGAGATCTGTGTGTGCTAGTGTTGGGATGTCAGTGTATATGTGACACAGGAACAAGCAGAGATAGCAGCCAGTCACCCCTGTAAAAAGACAAGCAGGCAAAGGACCTCTCTCTGAGCAGAAAGCTCAGCAAAAGCCCCCATCTGAAGGAAATTGGACAGATTATCAACCACCCTGCAGAATCCAGTGCCTCCAAATTAACTGTTTACCTGCCAAACATCAGCTCGACTGAAACTATCCAATTTAATGGCTGCCATGTGCCACCATCTATGCTCATGGACAAGTAAAATACTGATTTGTACATTTCTTTTGCTTTTATCTTGACTTTAACTTCTAATTTCTGAACAGTATGTGAATGTGTATGTTGCTTTTTTTTAATTCTTAGGGCGGCATGGTGGTACAATGGTTAGCACTGCTGCCTATGCCGCCAAGGATCCAGGTTCGTTCCCAGCCCAGGGTCACTAGTAGTCTGTGTCGAGTTTGCACATTCTCTCCAAGTCTGTATGTGTCTCACCCCCACAATCCAAAAGATGTGCAGGTTGGGTGGATTGGCCACGCTAAATTGCCCCTCAATTGGAAAAAAATAATTGGGTACTCTGAATTTATATCTATATTTTTAAAACATAATTCTTGGGTTTTTAAGAACTAATAGATTTACTCTTTCTTTGATTCAAGAAAGCCTGGTTATGTTGGCTACTTCTAAAAAGTAAAAACATTTATGCTGGGAAAAGGTTTCCATGGCTTAAAGGATTTGTTTAAAATTAACCCTTTTGTGACCAACGGAGTGGGGGGGGGGGGGGGGGGGGGGGGGGGCTGAATCAAAATTTGGGGTCCGATTCAGGAAGTTTAACAAATTAGGGGACCTCATATGGGGACCAGTCGTAACAACCCACTAACTCAGAAAGGAATAAAAGCAACTTGAAGTTTTTAACTAGCTTGAAATGCATTTGGGATAAAATAGATGCCCTGATGTTCTCTTTGATTTCTTTACTATTTATGTTAGTAAATCAAAGGACTTTATTGATCGTCTGAACTGGACTTAACTGACCCTGTTAAGGCTAAGTACACTATTAATAACTGTCCCTCTATGTCCCACACCACAAAACTTAACCTAACAGAGTTTCCTCCTGATTACGCTATGAAACACCAATATCCCAACACTGTTGTTCACTGTTACTTAATAATAATATAATAATAATAATCTTTATGATCACAAGTAGGCTTACATTAACACCCACAATGAAGTTACTGTGAAAATCCCCTAGTTGCCACATGCCGGCGTCTGTTCGGGTACACTGAGGGAGAATTCAGAATGTCCAATTCACCGAACAGCACGTCTTTTGGACTTGTGGGAGGAAACTGGAGCGCCCGGAGGAAACCCACGCAGACACAGGGAGAACGTGCAGACTCCACACAGACATTGACCCAAGCCAGGAATCAAACCTGGGTCCTGGAGCTGTGAAACAACAGTGCTAACCATTGTGCTACCATGCCGTTGCTGAGACACTAAATATTGTTAAAGCCTACAATCAATTTGATGAGCAAAGACTGCACTCATTGATTTGTCTTTGATCTCATCCAAGAGACAGCTTTAAGCCATTTAGTGGTAAAAATTTGCAGTCTATTTTTTGTGAACATCTTCAATTGTATAACCAGTGTATTTTGAATGGTAGCTGGAAGATAATGTTTGCATCTTATAATTTGTCCACATTCCTTCTGTGTCTCACTGACCACAATCTTGCATGGCATCTCCCTCTTGCAGACTTCACTGTCTATTTTTTCCAGCTGATTGACTGTATTATGTTTGCCTAAACTGGATGTAAGGAAATAAAAAGTCATCAGATATTTTACTTATCAGTAATAGCTGTGAACTTACCTAAATATTGCCAGTACTTCAATACTTTTGTGCAAACTTGTTTAATTGCCTGTTGCCCTTTTTTAGTGATATTGAAAAATAATAACATGTTTAAATTAGTTTGATGCTGAAATACGAAACAGGCAGATTAAGATGCAAGTTATGTTATACTTTATTCAGCTTTTAGGTTCATCTGAGAAATGAACAAAACAGGGAAGCCATCATTAACAAACTATTACTACTTGCTTGCATTATCCAGTATTTTCACATGCAAAAAATTTGTGCTTCATTTGAGAATTTAATTTATTATGAATAGGATTATGACAAACAGGAATCTATATTTTACATTAACTTAATAAATGACATTTATAAATGTTATTTCACTTGGCGCTCCAAACTTTGCTGAGTTTTTAAGTTTGTTCAAAAGAATTTCACTGATCTTGCTAAGTGATGCATATCAGGGGTTTGCAAACTACAAATTATTGGCTATAGGTTCTCCAACCGCTACCCACATCCCTTCTACCAACCACCCAACAAACCCACCTCTGTCCACCACCCCTCAGCCTCCCACCCAGAGCTGGCAAACCAATCTTAATATCATCATCAGGGACGGCATGATGGCACAGTGGAGAACTGCTGCCTCACAGTGTCAGGGACCTGGGTTCAATTCTGGCCTTGGGTAACTGTCTGTGTGGGGTTAACGCAGTCTTCCCATATCTGTGTGGTTTTCCTCCCGGTGCTCCGGTTTCTTCACACAGTCCAAAGATGTGTAGGTTAGGTGGATTGGCCAAACTAAATAATTGCCCCTAAGTGTCTAAAGATGTATAGGTTAGGTGGGGTTATGGGCTAACAGGAATAAGGCAGGGAATGGGCTTAGGTAGAGTGCACCTTCAGAGAGCTGGTGCAGATTTGATGGATCGAATGGCCTCCTTCTGTCCTGAAGGGAATCTAGATGTTCACTAAAGCTGTTCTCATCACTGTCATTCATAGATAACCCCTGATTTAGAACTCCAAAATCTGTTTGCACCATCAATGTGTGACATGTGCAACTGAGAGAGAACATGATTTAAACATTATGACCTGAAATATTCTCTGAAGTGAACTTACAGTCGTGCTGAAGTTCAGTTAATCCCTCTCACTCCACTGCAAACACAATACAATTCCACGGGACATGGCTCCTCATTGGAATATGTCAGGGCCCAAGCCAAATTCCTGCAACTATGTGGAAGGCACTCAATGTGATGCTGTTGCAGAGAAAAAGAGTTTGTCATTAATCGTAATGGGGATGGCGCGTCCTAATGATGGGACTAGTTGACACACTAAAGGCCTTAGCTGAGGCTGGGATCTTCAACAGATTTATTTTAGGGGATAGACTGGAAGGACAGGAAGCCACCATGGGGAGGGTGGTAACAGGGAATCAACAGAGATGGAGTGGGAGGGGTGAAAACCTGGTCAGTACAGTGAGACAGCAGTGGACCATACAATCATAGAATCATAGAGGTTACAGTGCAGAAGGAGGCCATTTGGTCCATCATGTCTGCACCAGCTCTTGGAAAGAGCACCCTACCCAAGCCCACACCTCCACCCTAATCCCCATAACCCATTAACCCAGTAACCCCCACCCGACACTAAGGTTAATTTTGGATGCTAAGGGCAATTTAGCATGGCCAATCCACCTAACCTGCACATATTTGGACTGTGGGAGGAAACCAGAGCACCCAGAGGAAACCCACGCACATGCAGGGAGAACGTGCAGACTCCGCAGACAGTGACCCAAGCCGGGAATCAAACCTAGGACGCTGGACCTGCGAAGCAATTGTGCTAACCACTATGCTATCATGCTGTCCACATCTACATTTCTTCGCACTCTCTCATTCCCCACTGCTATCACACCCAATTTCATGTGAAATCACAGCACAGGATTCAGTCTATGTGTGACAACCAGTTCAAAATATACCAGGAACAATTAAGCTAGGTTCGACATTGAAACAAATCACAAGACACTTCATTATGGTGTGTAGAAAAGGGAAACCAAGCCAAGAGAGAGACAGAGATTAGGAGGAGTGGATGAAAACTTGGTTAAAAAAGACGAGTTTTAAGAAGTTTTTTTTAAAGGAGCGGTGAAGAAACACAGGGGTTCAAAACGAAAATTTAGAGTGAGGAAGATCATACTTCTAAAAACGGCTCTGACTTTGCTGGGGTTGATGTTGATAACCTGGCGCCATAACAGCAATATGCATATCAGTGTAGTTGATGACTTTTTACTTTCAAAGTGAGTTCTAATTTGATCACGAAATCAAACTTTAATAATGGAATGACTTTGTTTTAAGTTGACAATTTCTTCTTGGCGGTCTAAACTAAGGGACCCAGAGCGCCCTGGGAAGGACCCGAATTGCAGAAGTACACGTTTGCACTGGAATTACAGAGTGCCTTCATTAGGCATTCCGGCCTGAACATTGACTCAGTTGTGTAGTGATTGTGTTTACTCAACGTCTCTAACATGGCTGGAAAATGGTAACCACTTGGCAGTAAAGCTAACGATAAATTTCGAGTGTACCACCAAGGAGAAAACTTTCTGATATTTAAAAGAGTCGCGCGTTCTTTGACCGGATACTGCTCTCCCTGGAGGAGTTATAAGTTATATTTCACCACGCCATTTTGATCATATTCTGTGATTTTGCATCCTACTGAAAGAGATATTACCATTTAAACCTTCCTAATGCTCCCTATTGCTACCATACTAATTATTTTGAGCACTATTACTTCAAACAGAGACATAGTCCAAGCGAGAATAGCCGTGGTCCCTGCCTTCTGAATCATGATATTGGGGTAAAAATCATTTCGGCCTTTATGCTATGGCGAGTGTTCAGAACCAATTGCTCTTTTAGCGACTTCTGGGGAAGCTAAATTAATCCCGCACAGTGGAAGCCTTCCCCAACAGGTTTATGAGTTGCTACAAATATGAAGCGAGCCTTGGGCTCATTATTCAATTGTCCGCGACATTTAAGAACGGATTCTTTTGTAGCTAATCGTTCGGATAATGGCTAAAGTCCAAAGGACGTTACCTCTGGGAAGCTTACATTTCGTAAAGATAATTCACTGATTGACATTCCGCAAGATTTCCTCTGCGGAGTATGGGCACAGTGCAGTAAATGCTGGGGCATGACAACAGACCTTGGCGTTTAACGTGTGAACACTAATTAAAGCTTCAGGTTCATTTCGTGCTGGTGATAAGCTGCGAACTATCCTGAATGTACCAGATAGAGCCGGGCATCGTGGAGGAGCTTTCTGAAATAAAGCAGAAAGTTGATGCCTGCACTTTCGATGATGAATTCGGAATGAGATAGATTGGCCAGCGGAGACAACCCGGGCTCGGACTGAACTAGCGGCACTTTGGAAGCAATGACCTCGACTCCAGATGAAAAGAAGTAGCACCCGTGGTTATCAAGATCAAACGTGGCACAAGGGTTGTGGACTCGTAATCAACCGGTTTTCATGTTGGTATAAACTACCAACCTGCCACTGCGTTACCCAGGGGTGACCTGAGCAATGTAAGCGAACCAGGTTCATGCTGAGTAAAACCTCGAGCTTGGCTGGCCTGGCCCCACAGCTTCCACTTGGTATAGAGCAAGCGTGCACAGCCACAGTGCTAACTGTAGTGGCAGTGCAATCTCGAAAAGGGGCTGTCTGGATTTAAACACATTGGTGCCTTTGCCATCTGTCAGGTGCAATGCACAAGTTTAAACGCAATCGGATGATTGTGCACGGTTACCTCAGTTCTCTGCTGGAAGGTTTTAATCAATGAAAGTAATTGATTGGGTGAATTCCTTCTCCAATATCGGGCTTGGAGACGCCTTGGAACTCATTGAATGCACCGTTCATTTTGTCAGTTCTGCGGCAATTGATAAAGTTGGAGAAAAATGATGTTGAGTGGCCATGTGTACTTTATTTATCTTGTACGAAGCTCGCTGCCACTGTGTAGTGAAGTTTGCGAATT
This sequence comes from Scyliorhinus canicula, assembly GCF_902713615.1. Lineage (NCBI taxonomy): Eukaryota > Metazoa > Chordata > Chondrichthyes > Carcharhiniformes > Scyliorhinidae > Scyliorhinus > Scyliorhinus canicula. The sequence goes on from NC_052149.1 coordinate 59,176,679, forward strand.
AGGAGAGAGGCCGGTTTGGTGAGTGGGAAGAGGCAGTGGCTGGGTAGTTCTGCTCTCACATCTTGTTTTGGGCGGGGAAGCTGGCCACTCTGGCTTGTCCGGGCCTTTTTCTTGCCCTCTCAATATTCTGGACCAACCTTTGGTGCCTTCTTGCTACTTCGCCCACCCCGCCCAGGTCTGAATCCAGTGAACCGCCTCAAGAACCCTTTCCCTCTTGCTGGTCAGATCATCTGAAATCCCGAAAATTAGACTCCTCACCTTTCCTAGATTTCTGTCCTGAGCCCCACTGTCCTGAACGATAACCTCGATAGGCATTGGAAGTGTTTTCCTTGACTTAATCCCTGTCAGAATCCTCAACGCAACGCCTTTTGCCTGCGGTTATATTTTGATGTTCTGGTTGTTATGCTTAATTCTGCTTGTACTTAACTTTAAACTCGCTCTTCACGTCACTTCAGCCTGGTGTTGGAGGTATTAACATTAAACAATGGCAGTGTAACTCCATGGTGGGTTTGAGAAAGCAGACTCAGTGATTGGCACTCCCTCAAAATAACTCGAAAATTACCTCAAGTTCACTGTAAGACACCAATGCAGTGGAAAAAATACATATATTAAAGGCGCTCAGACTGTCTACATAACAAGACGGTCACATTTAAAACTTAATTCGAAGTGTTTTAAATATTGAAATGACTGGGCCTGTCTGACTCTCCCGCCTTTTTCTAACACTAGAAGTGAGGCGAAGCTCTGAGCATGGGTCCAATTTGTAATGTGCAAATAGAGTGTTAAAGACAACAAGTTCATGGAGCCTGACTTTTAAACCAGCTCCGGCCTAGCCTCTGGATTTGGGCCCACTTGTCCTCCAGTTGCAGTATGGGTGAACTCCTCACACTGACTCCTCTGACTGCTAACTAAACTTAGTGTGACCATGCTCACTGCCGTGCTTTGTGTAAGGGGATGCGGATCCTTCCGCTTTATCTTTCTTATTCATATTTTGGTTAAGAATATTTTTTTCCCTCACACGTCACAATATTGCTCTTTAATTTAAAATGCACAGGAATAAAAGTGAAAATGAACTTATTTTCTCTAAATAGTACTCAACTGATAAGGAAGCGATACGTTGCTTATTTAAAACATTTTTAGAAGGTATTTATGTTTATATTAAATATTTACCTGGAGCAACAACGTCATCCATTACACCATCAAACATTCCCATTTTTATAAGAATTCGATGATTTGAGAATGTGCTTGCGTTAGGAAGGCTGTCAAAGTGTCTGTCGGCGTGAGCAGAACAGCAAACATGGTCAATAATACCAGCTGGAGATGGCGATCAGTGATACAAAAGCCTCTGTCAGACATCCTGAGCGTTCCTGGCTCCACAGCCACTTGAGGTGAAACCAGAACTGAGAGCAGTCACTGGGCAATAAAATGCAGGCAACTTCCAATATAACGTTCCGGGTTCTGCCTCTTCCCAGAACGATGCGAATAGTCCCATTACTCATCAATCAACCGGATTATAAATGGCCTGTGACTGGGCGCGTTGTTTATCAATAAACTCTATTTAACGGCGATTGAAAACAAAGCTGATTCCGAAATGTATGTATGACCTTTTCCATGCCGCCGATTGCTTCTTTGTGTGATGGAGTTTAACGATTGGATTGTAACCCATCCAGTTTAAAATCAAGATTGCAAACATACAACCCACAAGGGGAACAATGTGGTTTATGATTTTTATGTAATCTGCATTTGACAAAATAAAAGTGTAGGATTCTCGATATTTTACTAAATATGCATGTTACCAGATTCACCGAGAATTTGGGAAACTAAAAGTCAGACATATTTTCAATATTGGTTCACTAACTGAAAGTACTTTATAGATCTTTGGGAATGAATGAAAAATAAACGTCATTCATGTGCCAGGTGTGCGCAGTTTTTAGCAGTTCCTCGGGTATTTCTTTTCTGGAACACCTGCATTATTTCCAATATGCTTTTGCAGTTTCTTTCATCACCTGCTGAACCCATTCCGAGACTGCAAAATTAAGTTAGTTTGCATGCAAATGTTTATATTCTACATGTTATCGTGCTTAATAATATATGAAAACTATCCTAGAGCCTGGAATTTGGATATTACCAGATGCAGAGTTTACATTTGAACAGTTGAGTGTAACCCCAGATAAAGCAGTTTAATATGCTAAAGCCGCCGCTCACTTGAGCAGAATTTCCCTCCGGAGATTGTTCAGGGCGTTTTAAACATAAATCGAGAGAAGGACCTGCCCTTGGGCAGATCATTACTGCACTATATAAGTGCAAGTTGTTGATGTTGTAAACTTTAGGATGCTCCAAGGATTTTTTTTAACCTATCTCAAAGCAATCTCCGAACATTTGAAACAATGACAGGTTTGCATTAACCAGGTGATAGAAAACAAAGGCAGCCTCGCCTTCCATGTAATTAGAAAAACAGTTGTCACCAACTGGACAATGGGCTTTCGCCTAATTCAATCAGCGGGCCGCTGCCGCTGTGTAAATCCTTTCCAATTAATCTTGGAGAACAAACTCCCGATTAACAGTTTAAACAGAATGAACAATACACGGAAGATGCGATGTCTTAAATGTAGCATTCAAAAATACTGTACTTAAAAGGAACGAGTTTCGAATTACACCGTCAGTATTATCTGTAAGACGTTTTGAAATGATTTAAGAAAAGAATGTAACTTCGCTTTTATTAATTGTCATGTCCTCGTTTCGTTTCTTATTAGTTTCAGATATATCCAGGTTCAATTTGTAAACACGCATAGAAACATGTACAAGAAGCTATTCTCAATTCCACATTACGCCTCGCCTCGTTGAAACGGGGTTTTAGAAGTAACAGAAATGCTGTGTTAGCTTTCATTTCGTTGTAAATTAAGATCTTTAATGAACACTGGTTCACAAAATAGATTGCCACATACCTATAGCCATTCATTGGTGGACAAGCTTCCAAAAAAGACAAAATTTCTTTCAATGTAAAAAATCAAATATTTATTTATTTTTGTGTTGTTTCCGATAGGAACAAATCAGAAATATTGCATCTAACGCAGCTATTACACAAAACTAAACGATAAATATTTTCTCCCCGAAATACATACAAAAACTAGCACAGAGCCCGCGTTTAAACTGGTTCTTCTCAATTCTGAAACGAAATATTGATGACCTTGAACCAGACAATCGTTCCCTGTTGACAATTTGTGACAGATGTGTATTCTTCAGACACACAAAAATAATCCTGTTTGTACTGAAATTTACACTCCTACAGTGATGGGGTCCAAGTGTAAAACACTAGTGTAAACACACCCAACATACAGAATCATTAAAGATAGAAAAACGATTAGCTTTGGTATTAATAGTTCGGTATAAATATGTAAAAGAGCTAACCTGGAGTTGTTTTGTGGTTTAGGGAATGTCAGTGTTTTGTTGCTTCTCTTCTAAAAGGCAAACTTTCTACATAAACCTTTCAAGTCCAGGCGCATAATTAGTTTGCCTCAGGTAGGAGGTATTGCCATTGAGCTGAGTAAGTCCATTCGCCTGATGGTTGGACAAGCCCAAAAGCTGGTCAGTGTGATCAGAGCAGGTGTTTGCTCTCATGGACGGGATAGCGAGTCGATTTGAAGGACAGTACATCTGGCTGTTACTGGGCGAGTAACTGGCCTGGGGCATCGGTAAATGAGGAGGGGACGTGGAATAGGAATAGGTCATGTTGGAAGTCACGCTGTTCGAAGACCTGTTCAACATGGTCCCCATCCCAGTAGGGCTCACCGACTGTGACTGGAAATTTGAAGCATCTGCCCCGCCGACTGAACAACTGGCCATCGGTGCCAGCTCCCCATTTATGTGAGAGTTCAAATCAATGGCCGCCGCGGCCTGCAGGACAGACTGTTGACTGATGAGATTGTCAATGCTGAACATCCTGTGCTGAGTCTGGCTCACTGCTGAGCTTTGATAATGGTGTAACATGGCCGGGTGGTGGCTAGCTGTATGGACCTGGGGAGTGTAGCCTGAGCCCACGCTTGGATACAGTGTATTGGGATAGGAAGGTCTCCCAACTGGGGTTGGGGTGAAGGCGCTGGAGTTTTGCATGTAGCCTGGATAGGTGGTGATGTCTGATCGTTTGAAACGTTTTCTTCGGCGTAAAAAGCTCCCGTTATCGAACATATCTTCAGCTGCCGGGTCCAATGTCCAGTAGTTTCCCTTCCCCGGGCGGCCAGGCTCCCGGGGAATCTTGACAAAACAATCATTGAGGGTGAGGTTGTGGCGAATTGAGTTTTGCCACTTCTTGGAGTTTTCCCGATAGAATGGGAACCGGTCCATTATAAACTTGTAAATCCCTCCCAGGGTGAGTTTCCTTTCTGGCGAGTTGGCGATGGCCATGGCGATCAGGGCGATATAGCTGTATGGGGGTTTACCCCGCTGGATTGGACGCTTCCTCCTCCTGCCTCCAGAAGTCGGCACCAGCCCCTCAAGGTCACCCGCGTTCTCGTCATCTCTCTCGGCGCTCGGAGTGTTACCTCTGGGCTCCGCTTTGACCATCACCTCATCCTTTCCCGGCGACTCCATTGACAAGTCCGCGGAGCTATCCAGGGAGCTGGAAGCAGAGGAAGCCTCGGGGGGCGACTGCTGGGACTCTGCAGTCATGGTGCTCAGGCCAGTGAAATAGGAAATATCGGCTAGATTCATAAACTCCAGCCGGAGGTCTTCCCTGTGCACAGTCTGATGTGGCTTTGCTGTTGGAAAGACCAGGATCAGGTGCTGAACTGACGCCACCTGGCTTATATGTCAGAGCAAAAAGAAGTCTGGCGCCACCCTATTTGCCCTCATTGTGTCAAAGCTTTTAATTAGCATGCCCACCCACCTTCCCCCGAATGTCTCCAAATAGGTACACGGAGTAGTAACAATCCCGCTCAACTTTTAAAATGAGATTAGAATTTTAATTTGGAATTAGAGGAAATAGTTAGCAAGGGGAATCGGCAGAAAGTTTAGAAAGTTCTCGATGATTTGGGAAGGCATTTAATGGCTGGAACTTAGTGAACAGCACTTAGTGGAATTAGTGAACAGCACTGTGATGTTGAATATGTACTGGTTCGCGATGTGTAATACTGTGCATTATTATGGTTGTACACTTTCCTACATCATGTATATATTCTAATTATGGCATTAACTCTTAAATACATTTGATCTTGATTTTAACTTGGTTATAGGCACAGTGGACTAAATCAATGTTTATGTTTATCCTTAAAGGGACCCCCACTCATTGGATGGACTGTGATGTGCTGCAGAACGCTCAGTATAAATTGTAGACAAAATATAACCTATCTCTCACTTCAAAAATGATCAATTTTCAGCCCGCACAGAAATTCTATCAATATTTATCACACAATCCGTTGAATCCTTCCGAAGCAGGCTATTTGCTGGGAGCTAGAAAGGTTATAAATTGCTATCTGTGCATTTGCCGTACTAGTTTCCCAGCTCTATTCAAATGATTTCGAAACTTGGCTTTATTTATGGAGGAAGAAAATGGTCACTTCTCAGAAAAAAAGCACGTTTCAAATCATTTAACATTTCAGCAATTAATTGAATTGGATAATCTAAATATTATTTTAAGGGCATTATTTCGCCCATGGTGATTAGAAGGTAACATGTATTGAGGTAAGACATCTATAGGGAAATAACTCGCTCGCATGTCCAAACCGAACAAAAAAATGTAATTCGGAGTTTTCTTTTCTTTTGAACTAGAACCAGAGATAAATCAGTAAATCAAATATATTTTAAAATTCACCGGGAATGCCAGACCGGTTAAACATATGAGTGAGATGATATTATGTATTTATTATTCATTGCAGTTACTGTCAATAGCCGAAGTTTAATTTGGCGCGGTTATTTGTATTAATGATCGATAACTTGAACCTTCCTGCTGCAACAACTTAACCACAGGGCCGAAATATTATTTTAAAATGCAACATATCGAAACGAGCAGAATTAAACAAGGGACAGAATTAGGGACAAAAACAGATTAAATACGAACTATATATCAAAGTAATTATATACAGATGGGGGGGGGGGGGGGGGGGGGGACCAGGCTGGGTATAATTTTCGGTTTCCTGATCTGAAGTAACGCGGATTGTGAAATGAGCAACACATACATTGAGGCAGCTCTGGGTTTGAGATAGGTAAGAGGACGGGAGTTTGGCTTCGCTCTATGCTGGTATGATTATATCGGCAAGGTCATTAGCATTATAACGCGGTGTACTTCAGTCATAATGGCCCATGAATGATTCCTTCAGTTCTGAAAGGAACCCCCACTGCTTGAAACAACTTGGCTGCTGCTGTACTCTGACAAGTTGCTCTTTCTCAGGTGGACTGTCCAACTCTTCCGGGGCCCCCGCCCCGTCAGCAGAACAGCGTTTGGATTAGGTAACCCGTTCGCGGAAGCTAAAGCCACTGGTCTCTGCCTTGCTGGAGTTAACAAAAAGCGGCTGCTGTTTGAGGTGAAAAGCAAGGGCTTGTGATCTGAAGCATTCCTTCACCGTCACATTACACCAATAAACGAAACAATTTTAGAAATGTGCAATTGACATGCATCCAGGAGACATTCTACTTACAAACTGCTTTGTGTTCTCCAAGTGCTGTAGTTTAAATAATGTCGCTCATCGTGGATACATTGATAATGGGAGGAAAATACGTTCGTTTTATCAGAATTAATTCTGAATTGATTTTTATATTTGTGCCTGGACAGTGAATTAATAATAGTCACCCGGTGTCAACATTAAAGGAAGATTTCGCCAACACATTACCTCAGTTTTTATTACAGATTTCCAGCATCCGCATTATTTTATTTTTGTAGTTGAAATCTTTCGAGTATTTTCGGGGGCTGTGAGTGAAACTTTAACTTCATTTCTCCCATTTCACAGGAACTACACCGACTGTAATAATTACTGAGCGTGTTTGAACTGCGCAAAACTCCAGCGAATATAATCAGTGCAAAAGAAGTGCCTTAAAGTATGAAGATGTATTTTAACTAAATAAGGGAATTAAATCTCTTTGACCAGTAACGATCTCAATTCCAGTCAGAAAACACCCGTGGATCAAAACTGCAACCATCTTCAGGGTAAGTAGCTAAAGGATAATGAAAAATATATTTTGAAATATTACAGACTGTATACAGTTAACTGTAACCTATTGTTGCCCTCATTTTGGCTCCGGTGCCTTCTTGTTCCCCAACGTAAACATTCGTTATTGTTTACAACCTTGTTTGTACGATACAATTCTCTGCTTTGATGTAGCCCGTAGCTGTGTCACCTCGCAACCATTTCCCCTTACTGCTGAATGCAAGTGTGTCCCAAGTTTCCTCCCAGTCTAGCCCCTGCAATTAAGGACAAAACATGCCGGCGGTAGTCGTCAACAGGTGAGGCAGCACCCAGAGAGAAAAAGAGAAACAGAGAAGGACAATCACCCTTCTTCACCTTTTGTTTTAATTTAATTGTTCACTTTGGGATTAATTTTATAGATGTATCAGTTTTATTTGCATGGGGTTGAAGCTAGTTATTGTCAAATCATTTCAAGATTAGTATCTTTTATTTGCCAGGAAATGTGTTACGATGAATCTGTTTACAGAAATGCCGATATTGCAGATGTTATCATCTGGCCACATATCTTTTAAGATCATAATTTGATTGGAAGTGTTGGAGTAGAAATATTAGAGGGCAAATCCCTCACCATAATATAATTTCTGCTTGTAATTTACTGAAAAAATACATGCGATCATTGCATTCTTGCAGCACCTATCTTATTCAATGTATCAGCTGGTTAAGTGCGATTGGCGATGCTAAATTGCCCTTTAGTGTCCAAAGATCTGCAGGTTAGGTGGATTGGCAATGCTAAATTGTCCCTTAGTGTCCAACGATGTGCAGGTAGGTGGATTGGCAATGCTAAATTGCTCCTTAGTGTCCAACGATGTGCAGGTAGGTGGATTGGCAATGCTAAATTGCTCCTTAGTGTCCAACGATGTGCAGGTAGGTGGATTGGCAATGCTAAATTGCTCCTTAGTGTCCAAAGATCTGCAGGTTAAGTGGTTGGCCATGCTAATTTGCCCCTTAGTGCCCAAAGATGTGCTGGTTAGGTGGCCATGATCAATGTACGGGGTTATGGACAAGAATGGACATATTCTTCTATGAAAATAGCCAACTAAATACTAGGATGAAGAAGGATCATTTGTTTATCCAATTAGTGTGTGTGTTTTTTGTCCATCCAGATTCGGAAATAATATTGGTGCTTCAAACAGGTTTGAGTTTTATGTAGCATTACCGGTTCATTTTTAAGAGATAACATGAATCATTCAGTTTCTTAGTTGCAGCTTTAATAAAATAAGAGATATGGGAGGCCCCATTCAAGCTGGTGTTGAGGACAAGCAGAAAACAAGTTAAATGAAGGTGCTACTTGCTGGTTAGAGTTCTGAAATGATACCTTGAGTTGTTTATCTGATTAACAAATAGATCAACGTCGCCGTTATTATTTCAGGAGGGGAGGTAATTTCAAATGACACATTAACTGTTCAGACATTTCCCACCGCATAAATCCATACCCTGCGAGGAACTGAAACATATTTGCAGTGTTTTAATAAAGAACACAAGCAGATATCAAAATCCACTGATAACCATTGCAGTAACAGTTTGAGTTTATTTACTGCATTCTCTGGAAGAACTGAGATTGACATTGAGTTCCAGAAAAGGGGGAATGGAGATGGGAAGCAAGATGGAAGAGGCATTTGAAGAAATGGGGGAAGTGGAAAGGACGAGACTGAGCGTGGTGTTGCAGGAGTGAAGGATACACAATGAGACAAAAGCAGGAACAAACAACCAGGGTACAGCGAGGATGGGATTTGAAATTACAATCTCTTTTTATGATCTGAGTAATGTAGTATGTGTTGTCTTTTCACTTGAACTTAACCAAAACTTTGCTCCTGGTGTCTTAACTTACACCAAGTCCCATTCACCCTATGCTCGCTGATTTACATTTTCCCCCAATCCTCTGCAATGCCTTGATTTTAAATTTTTTGCCCTTGTTTTCAAACCCCCTCATTTCTTGATACTTCCCTGTCTCTGTCATGTCCTCTCGCCCTACATCGTGAGATCTCTGCACTCAGGTTCACCTGTAGTATAGCCTTATTTTCATCACTCCACTATTGAAACCCAGGCCCAAGCAGAACTGCGGAGGCTGTAAGTGTTGGAATTTTCTCCTTAAATCGCTCTTCCTCTGTACGGCTCTCTCTTTCAAGGTACTCCTTAAACCCTGTTCATTTGACCATGGTTTGGGCACCTATCCAAATAGTTCCCTATTGGCTTGGTGTCAAATATTGTTTTCTACTGCTCATTTAGTGCCTTGAGCCTTTTTAAATGTTAGCAATATAATTATATGCTGTTGATATTCCTACTTGCTAATAACAATTATGTTGTAACCGAACTGATTATTAACCTGTGCCACAAGGGCATTAGTTGGCATGAGTAAGCATTAACTTGGCATATTGTAGGACTGGAGTCACATGCAGTCCATGTCAGGTAGTGACAGTCGGTTCCCTTTCCTGACAGACACCAGGGGCTGGATTTTGGCTTCCGAAGTAGATAGCTTGAGTGGGAAATTTCCAAGCTGCCCACATCCAGCTCAGGAAAAAATGCCCTCACCTGTCACTCTAATGCCCTCCATGCCAAGTTAATACTCATGCCAACTCATGATTAAAAGTTCATTAAAAGTTTTAAAGATAAAGATAGATAGTTTTTTGAAGAATAAAGGGATTAAGGGTTATGGTGTTCAGGCCAGAAAGTGGAGCTGAGTCCACAAAAGATCCACAAACTGATCTCATTGAATGGCGGAGCAGGCTCGAGGGGCAAGATGGCCTACTCCTGCTCCTAGTTCTTATGTTCCTATGTTATATTCTTATGATGCCCACTCACCATTCATTACCCTTACCTGTCCATGCTAACTCATGTAGTATCCACCATGGGCAGATGTTTGGAGCTATGTTAAATGAAATAAATAGCCTTAAATAGCTATTACAGATCTCAATATACTTTTTAAAAGTTCATTCTTGAAAGCTCATTCAATACATTTAATTCCCCTCAACAACTTCGGGTTGGATTCTCCGGTTTTGTGACTATGTCCGAAGGAAGCGTCTGGTCTTACGACCAAAAAGTCGGTGCCGCCCCCGCACTGATGCTCCCACCTGCTGGGGGGCTAGCAGCCGCGTCACGTAAAGCTCGGCTTTACCTGCAGATATGGATGGAGAATGGCTGGGTCTGTGGCCATGCATGCGCAAAGCGGTGACCTGTGAAGGATGCGCCGGGCAACATGCACCAGCCGCGCGTAGACCCGGCCTGCCAAATAGTGCCCCCCCCCCCGTTAACCTCCTTGCCACCCCCAGACCAGCCCCCACCAGTCCCACCAGCCCCCGCCGAAGCCCCCAATGCTAGCAGAACAGCTCCTCCCACCCCCCCCCCCCCCCCCCCCCCGACTATGGCAACGTTGGACAGTGTCCGCAGCCACCACGCAAGGTCCCCGAAAACTGAGAGGACACGCGACCGATGCCATCGGGAGGTCAGCCCATCGGGGGTGGAGTATCAGGGGAGGACCTCAGGAGATGTCCTGAGATCGTCCCAACGGTGTGCAGCGTACTCAGCGGTTATGCCGTTTTTGAGGGGCGGAACATCCGAAAAACAGCACCGCCCCCGATTTTGACAAAGAAACAGATTCTCCGGACAATCGCGAACACGATTTCAGCGTCGGCAATCGGAGAATCCCGCCCTTAATCTCTCATAAAAGCAAACATTTGTAATCATAACTAAAAATTAATGGAAGCTAATCCCTTTATAAACTCTTTGAGTTGTCAATCAAACTGTGAACTTACAACCCCCACTGTGATGACAGTTTGTAGAAAGCAACCAAGTATTAATAATGCTATAATAATAGCACTTAGGATCATGTCAACAAACAGTCATTGAAAGAGCAAGAACAGATTTGTAATGTGCCCGGACATAGGCACTGCCAGGCCGGCGGAGGAGCATGGCGGACGCTGTGTCAAAGAACAAAGAACAAGGAACAAAGAAAAGTACAGCACAGGGACAGGCCCTTCGGCCCTCCAAGCCTGCGCTGACCATGCTGCCCATCTAAACTAAAATCTTCTACTCTTCCGGGGTCCGTATCCCTCTATTTCCATCCTGTTCATGTATTTGTCAAGAGGCCCCTTAAATGTCACTGTCGTCCCTGCTTCCGCCACCTCCTCCGGCAACGAGTTCCAGGCACCCACTACTCTGTGTGTAAAAAACTTGCCTCATACATCTCCTCTAAACCTTGCCCCTCACACCTTAAACCTATGCCCCCTAGTAATTGACCCCTCTACCGTGGGAAAAAGTCTCTGAGTATCCACGGGGCCCTCGGGAGCGGAGCGATCCAGCGCTCCCCCCCCCCCCCCCCCACCCACGGCTGCAGAGCGCAAGGCAGGACAAGCGGCGGCCCGGACCGAAGCAGGGGCCGAACTTGCAGGAGGGAAGGAGCGGAGGAGCGACCGATGGCCGTCCCTCCCCCTCCGCCGCCAGCGGGAGAGTGCGGGGTGCGACGAGCGGCGGCACGGACCAAGCAGCGGGGACAGCAGCAGGGACCGTCCGACCTCCCTCCCCACTCCCCACCACCGCCGGCAACCACCACGAGGCAGGAATAAAGAGGCACTCCCAACCAGAAGTCACTCGCTCTCTCCCTCTCCCTCTCTCGACCCTGGGTGAGTGAGGGAAAAGGAAGGAAAAACAAACTTTTGCAAAGGGGGGAAAAATTTAATTTTGCACTTTTCTCTCTCACCAATATCAAGTTCTCCTGAAAAGAATTGTATAAAAGAGGAAAAATAAAGTGGTAAAGGAGAGAAGGGAGGGGAAAAGAAAAAGGGAAGAAACAAAAAAAAGGGGGGTAAAAGGGAAAAAAAGAAAAGGAATGGGGGGGGGAAAAAATGGCAGAAGGGAGCCAAAGCAGAGGGAGAAGGGGCACCAAAGGCAGACAGGGCAATGGGTGAGCCAGTTCAGACGAGTTAATAAGCGCACAAAGCGGCGGAACGGAAGTATCGCCGTATCAAAAAGAGCTGGGCAGACAGGTGCATTTCCCCCTGGGCCATGGGGGGAGCTGGAACTGGAAGGCAGCCTTTATCGAGGCGCTGAGGGAACATCAGCAGGAAAACAAGGCAGAGGCCAGAGCAGACATGGAGGCCGCAGTGCAGGCAGCAATGGCCAAGGCCCTGGCGGAGGTGCAGCATGCCCTGGGCAGAACAGGCGAGAAACTAGAAGCCCAAGGAGAGAAACTGGAAGCCCAAGAGGTGACCATTAAGGAGCTGGAGAAAGAATCGACTGACATGAGCGACCGGATCACGGCCCTGGAGAGGGAGGTGGCGAGACTGGGCACAACACAGGGGAGCCTGAAGGACAGAGTGGATGACCAGGAATAGTGGGCCTACCAGAGGGGATCGAGGGTAGGAACCCCACGGCATACTTGGCCAAGATGCTGGGCAACTTAGTGAGGAGGAAAACCTTTCCCAACCCACCAGAAATGGACAGAGCACACCGGTCGCTGTGCCCGAAGCCCAAGGCAGGGGACCACCCAAGAGCAGTTATAGCTAAACTGCACCGGTACCAAGACAGGGAAAAAATCCTGCGCTGGGCCAGGAAAAACAGAACCTGCAAATGGGAAGGACACTTCATTAGAATTTATGAGGACATTGAGGCAGACCTAGCTAGGAGACGGGCCGAATTTAATAGAGTGAAAGCAGCTCTTCACAAGAGCAACATGCGGTTTGGTATGCTGTACCCAGCAATACTCTGGGTCACATACCAAGAGAATACTTCTTTACAGCCCCGCCGAAACAAACAAGTTTGTCGTGGAACACGGACTGGAAAACCTCCAGCAAAGGTAGAAATAGGGGGCTCCTGGCAAGGGGCAACAACATGCCGACAGGGGGGGAGGGGTGAGGCAACACAAGGCCCCTCCCACCCCCGCCACGGCAAGTGCACCCTGAACAAAGAGCTAACCACTGCTCGAGGGACCGCTTCAGGTGGGAGGCCAGGCCCCAGCACGAGGGAATGTGAGTAGTGGAGAAGGGAGAGCAAGCGAGAGGAGTGCAGGGTGGGATGTGGGAAGAGCGAGCAGAAACCGCAGAGGCCGGGCAGGGGAGAAGCGAGACAGTAACTCCCGAGAGGGGGGCCATCGCACTAGCAGGAAGGCTAGCACCGGGGGCATGCAACAAAGCAGGGCCGCAGCGCGCCCCCAACAGGGGGGAAGGTGCCAGGCAGGGGGTGGGAGGAACCACCTAACAGAGACGGGAGAGCAAACGGGGATAGGGACAGGGGAAAGAGGGACAAATGAGGGGTAAACGGGAGAGGGGGGAAAAGGGAGAGACCGGGGTGGGGGGCAAAGGGAAGAAGGGACAAACAAGGCTGGAAAAGGAATAGCAATAGGGCTACAATGTGCCACAACCAAGGGCTTGAAACAAGGAATCACTGTAAGCACTCAACCAGTACAGTCTCTGGGCGAAGGGAGACCCCAGAGTGCAGGGGACCACCCGCATGGCGGACGCACAGTAGTCGGCCATGTCGGGTGCCCCCGGGACAAAGGGAAACCCCAAAGCGCAGGGACCCGACCGCATGGAGAGAGCAGTGACAGAGGCCTTCCTGGACGGCCCCCTAACAAAGGGAAACCCCGGAGGGCAGGGGCGCGTCCACCAGAGAAGTATGGTTAATCCCACAGGAGCGAGGGGACAGAAGCCCCCCACCAGGATAGTCACCTGGAACGGAAGGGGACTCAACGGCCCAGTGAAGAGATCCAGAGTCCTCACCCACCTAAGAAATAGGTGGCGATACTGATCGGCAAGAGGACGATGTTTAGGGTGACAAAGATGATCACGGACCCGGGGGGACGGTACGTCATGGTCAGCGGGGCCCTGGATGGGGCACCGGTAGTACTAGACAAACGTGTACGCACCCAACTGGGACGACACGAGCTTCATCAAGAAGACCATGGCAGAAATCCCTGACATAGCGACGCATCGACTAATCATGGGGGTGGACTTCAACTGTGTACAGGATCCAAAGACAGACAGATCAAACCTCAAAGCGGGGAAAACCTCAAGCATGGCAAGGGAACTCAGTCACTTTATGGAGCAGATGGGAGCAGTGGACCCCTGGAGGTTCACCCACCCAGGGGAGAAGGAATTCTCCTTCTTCCCCCAATACACAACGTATACACCAGAATTGACTTCTTTGTGGTGCGGAAAATGGTGCTTCCGGGGATAGACAAAGTGGAATACTCAGCAATTGTGATATCAGACCACACTCCACACTACATGGACGTGAGACTGGAGATGGCAGGGCCCAACACCCCACATGGAGGTTGGACGTTGCCCTACTAGCTGACAAGGCCTTCAACGAAAAGATATCGTGGGCCATAGCAGATTACACGGAGAACAACCAGAACGGGGAGGTCGCACCCTCCACGTTCTGGGAAGCGCTAAAGGCCGTACCAAGAGAAACCATCGCTTTCAAAGCACGAAGAGATAAGGAGGAAAGGGCGGCTAGACAGCAGCTGGTTGACTCCATACTGAAGGTAGACCGTAAATACTCTGAGGCCCCAACCGTAGAGCTCCTGGCGGAGAGAAAAGAGCTACAAAGGAACTTTGACCTGCTATCCATCAGGAAAGCAGTGCAACAACTCCAACTCCGCCAGGCACGTGGGACACAACACGAACACGGAGACAAAGCCAGCCGCCTGTTGGCACACCAGCTGAGAAAGCAGGCAGCCACCAGATAAATTGCACAAATCCGGGATACCAGAGGCACGTTAGAAACAGAATCAGAGAGGATTAACAAAACCTTCAAGGCCTTCTACCAAGGGCTGTACATCTCAGAGCCCCCAAGGGGGGAGTCTGTGATGAAATGGTTCCTTGATGGACTGGACATTCCAGTCGTGTGGGAGGGCAGAAAACGGGGCTTAGAAGCACCACTAGCACTCGGAGAAATCATGGACAGCATTAGCTCCATGGAAGCGGGGAAATCACCGGGACCGGACGGGTTCCCGGCAGACTTCTACAAAAAGTTTGCGAGAGCGCTGGCCCCGCACCTGCGGGAGATGTTCAGAGACTCGCTATCGAGGGACACACTGCCACCCATGCTAGCACAGGCCTTAATCTCGCTGATACCCCAATGGAATGTGGGTCATACAGACCCATCTCACTGCTGAACGCGGATGCCAAAATACTGGCCAGAATCCTAGCCAAAATCCTAGCCAAAGGGCTAGAAGACTGTACCTGAGGTGGTCACAGAGGACCAGACGGGCTTTGTCAAAGGTAGACAACTTACCTCGAACATCAGGCGCCTGCTGAACGTGATAATGACCCCCTCAGGGGAGAGAATACCAGAGGTGATCGTCTCCCTAGATGCAGAAAAGGCCTTTGACCGAGTCGAATGGAAATACCTGATAGAGGTACTGGAGCGATTCGGGCTTGAAACAGGGTTCACCTCCCGGGTAAAGCTCCTATAGAACGTTCCCATGGCGAGCGTACGGACCAACAATACCAACTGCCGATACTTCCAGCTGCACAGGGGCACCAGACAAGGATGCCCACTGTCCCCGCTGCTGTTCACTCCAGCGATCGAACCGCTAGCAATCGCGCTCAGGGCAGCAAAAAGCTGGAGGGGGATCCGAAGCGGAGGCAGGGAGCACAGAGTCTCACTCTATGCAGATGGCCTGCTCCTCTACATTTTGGACCCACAGAGCAGCATGGACGGAATCATCGCGCTCCTGAAAGAGTTTGGCGGCTTCTCGGGCTACAAACCCAACATGAGCAAAAGCAAGATTCTCCCAGTACACCCGCAAGGGGGGGGGGGGGGGGGGGCAGCTCTAACGGGACTGCCGTTTGAACAAGCCCGAAATAAATTCCGCTACCTGGGGATCCAAATAGCCCATGACTGGAAAGGGATCCATAAATGGAACCTCACCAGTCTGACAGAGGAAGTAAAAAAGGACCTGCAAAGATGGAACACACTCCCACTCTCCATCGTGGGGAGAATCCAGACGATCAAAATGAACATACTGCCCAGGTTCCTCTTCCTGTTTAGATCCATTCCGATCTACATCCCCAAGGCCTTTTTCAAAGCGCTGGACAAACTAATCATGGCATTTGTATAGTGGGGGGGGGGGGGGGGGAATGCTAGGGTCCCAAAGAAGGTCCTACAAAAAACAAAATCCAGTGGGGGCTAGCCCTCCCAAACCTACAATTCTACCACTGGGCGGCAACAGCCGAGCGAGTAAGGGGATGGATCAAGGAACCAGAAGCCGAGTGGGTGCGCGCGGAAGAGGCCTCCTGCATTGGGACCTCCCTCCGGGCCCTCACCACGGCAGCACTCCCATCCCCACCCAAAAAACACTCCAGCAGCCCGGTGGTGACAGCCACCCTCCAATCCTGGAATCAACTATGGCAGCAATTTGGCCTGACCAAAATGTCGGACAAAGCTCCCATCTGCAACAACCATAGGTTCACACCAGCACTGACTGACGCCACCTTCAAAAGGTGGGGGCAGGCCGGAGGGACACTGACAGTCAGGGACCTATACACGGACGGCAGGATCGCAACACTGGACGAACTCACAGAGAAATTCCAGCTAGCCAGGGAGAACGAGCTAAGATATCTGCAGCTTAAAAACTTCCTACGAAAGGAGACAAGGACGTACCCACAACCACCATGACAGACACTACTGGAAGACCTACGGGACGCAAGCATACTAGATAAAGGAAACTGTAGTGACGTGTATGACCGACTGATAGAAAGGGCCAACACCGTACTGGACGCAACAAGAAAGAAATGGGAGGAGGACCTGGGGATGGAGATAGGGTGGGGACTCTGGAGCGAAGCACTGCATAGGGTCAACTCCACCTCCACGTGTGCAAGGCTCAGCCTGACGCAGCTAAAAGTAGTACATAGAGCCTACTTAACAAGAACCCGTATGAGTAGGTTCTTCCCGGAGGTGGGGGATAGATGTGAACCGTGCCAAGGAGGCCCGGCCAGCCACGCCCACATGTTCTGATCTTGCCCCAGACCTGCGGGGTACCGGACAGCCTTCTTCGAGACAATGCCCAAAGTGGTGGGGATGAGGGTGGAGCCATGCCCGAAAGTGGCGGTCTTCGGGGTTTCAGACCAGCCAGATCTATTCCTGGGAGGAGGGCGGACGCCCTTGCCTTTGCCTCCCTGATCGCTTGCCGCAGAATCCTGTTCGGCTGGCGGTCAGCAGCACCACCCAAAACTACAGACTGGCTGTCCGACCTTTCGGATTCTCTCCAAATGGAGAAAATCAAATTTGCCATCCGAGGGTCAGACGACAGCTTTCACAGAACGTGGGAGCCATTCACCCAACTGTTCCGGGACCTGTTTGTGGCCAACGGACAAGCGGAAGAATAGCCAGGTAGCCAAGAATCAGGGGAAAGTAGCCAAAGCATGAGAGGGAGAGATAGACCGAGAAAAGGGGGGGGGGGGGGGGGGGGGGGGGAGGTGGGAGGTGGCTCAGCTAAACCTGAGAGGAATGAAAGGCGAAAAGGGGGGGGGGGGGGGTAGAGAGACAGGGAACAAGGGAGGAGAACCAGGGAGGTGGGGGGGAGGCAGGGAAATGAGAGCCGAATGGAAGGCACGGGATACAATAACGGACATGGCATCTTCAGGAGCAGGGAACGAGGAGAATAAAGACGAAAGATAGGAGGAACGGCAGAAGCGGAGGTGAGCGCGAGACGGCAGCGAGATCCGTTCGGGAGAAGCAAGCGACAACACCACCACCAAACCCATTCGAGTATTGCCCACTGTAATTGTTTCTCCGGCACCCAAATGTATATTTACCTCCCCAGTCTCCACACACCCCCTCCCTCCCCCCCACAAACAGTCCCCTACTTATGTGTTGTAAATAATTTTGCCAGGTGTACAGAGTTGCTGCTGTTGAGCTGGTGCACAATACCCTACCAGTTATTCTATTTTATTTTTTATTGTATTCTTTTTTATTATTCACTATTTTCTTTTCTTTGGTATGTTGGGGTGTGCACTTCTCTTCTATATATGTGTATATATAATATATATATGTTTCTTATCCTGTGTACATAACAGTAAATATACTTTGTTCAAAAACCCAATAAAAATCATTTATATAAAAAAAAATAACTTTGAAGACCTCTATCAGGTCGCCCCTCAACTTCCTTCATTCCAGTGAGAAAAAACAAGTTTATTCAACCTCTCCAGTCAAATCAGGACCTGGTGGGAGGTTTAAAGGCAACTGAGTCAGACCACAGAAGGCATCGGAGGAGGCATAGAGAGCTCTCCAGGAACCATTGGGAGTAATACCTGGGGACACACCAGCTGGGTGGTCCAGAGTGGAGAATTCTGCAGTGGTGCATGTCTGCAGGGGGATAGTCATCAGAGCCACAGAGGACACATCCCCCTATGCGTGTTAAGGTTGGGAGACAGGATTTGGAAGTCCTGGGTCCATCTCGGGTCATATGTGCAAAGATGTCACGAACGTCAAGATGATGGGAGATATAGGAGGGATGTCTGAGGTAGGTTCTTTACTCAGAGAGTGGTTAGGGTGTGGAACGGACTGCCTGCTGTGATAGTGGAGTCGGACACTTTAGGAACTTTCAAGCGGTTATTGGATAGGCACATGGAGCACACCAGAATGACAGGGAGTGGGATAGCTTGATCTTGGTTTTGGACAATGCTCGGCACAACATCGAGGGCTGAAGGGCCTGTTCTGTGCTCTACTGTTCTATGATGGTTCATGGGGGTGAAAGGAAGTGTGGAAGTGAGAACATGGTATTGTGTTGGGTGGGGATGGTTGAGTAATGAATAGTCCTTTGCACTTACAGGAGAAGAGAAGCCACAATAACATAAAGTGATGAGCAACCTGTGGGAAAAGCGGGAGGAAACGTTGTAATCCTCGACGGCAATGAAACAGATGCCTGGAGCTTGAGTCCGAGTGCAGAGGAAGGTCCTCAGGTCGCGGAGAGGCTGGTATTTCTGAGGAAGGTAAGTGCCCAGTGAACAGAAGTGGGACAGGAGGAGAGTGAAAAGAGTGGAGGGCCATCTCATTCTTATCAGAAGTTCTGAAAAAGAGCCCCCAGTGCTTAAGCAGTCACATAAACTCTATGATGCCATTGATATCAGTCGAACCCGGCCACCTAGCATAGAAATCGAATGTGTGATGAGTGATAATGTTTTTTTTAAATGTTTTTATTGGGTTTTTGAACATAGTATATTTACAGTTATGTACACAGAATTAAATATTTAAAAAGAACTGGCGGGATATTGTACACCAGCTCAAAAACAGCAACTCTGTACATTTAGCAATATTACGTTTAATAAATAAGTAGACAAATGTTTATGGGGGGGTGGGAGGTATATATACATTTGATGAGTAATAATGTTGACTAGTTCTTTTCCTCCCTCAGATCAGCCATCCTCCAGAGCCAGCTGGGACCCCCAGGACCCTCCATTGACATCTGACGAAATGCTGCTGATAGATGCACCCAAGTGACAGCCTCCTCCACACCAAAGGTCAGCACAGATACAGGCATGCCATTGGGTAATATCACAGTTGCTCAGGTGGTAGTGCACAGTGGTGAGCCAAGATGTGGAGATGCCAGCATTGGACTGGGGTGGGCACAGTAAGAAGTCTTACACCAGGTTAAAGTCAAACAGATTTGTTTGGAATCACTAGCTTTCGGAGTGCAGCTCCTTCATCAGCTGAGTGAAGAGGTGGGTTCAATGACACATATATAGACAAAGTCAATGATGCAAGATGATACTTTGAATGCGAGTCTTTGCAGGTAATTAAGTCTTTACAGGTCCAGACGGTGTGACTGGAGAGAGGAATAATCACAGGTTAAAGAGGTGTGAATTGTCTGAAAGTAAGACAGTTGATAGGATTTTGCAAGCTCAGGCCAGATGGTGGTGGAGGTGAATGTCGTGAGACATGAATCCAAGATCACGGTGAGGCCACACTCATGCGTGCAGAACATGGCTATCAGTTTCTGCTCAGCGATTCTGCGTTTTCGTGTGTCCTAAAGGCCGCTTTGGAGAATGTTTACCCGAAGATCCAAAGCTGAGTTTCCTTGGCTGCTGAAGTGTTCCCCGACTGGAAGGGAACATTCCTGCCTGCTGATTGTCACACAATGTCCGAATGGACATGTTCCCATCTCTTCCAGCCAGGGGATCGAGGCATTGTAGGGGGTCAGGGAGGGGGTGGTTATTCAGATTTGGGGGGTTTTGTCGGGTTGGGGAAATAGACAGGGTGTTAGACAGGGCAGTCAGCTCGGGGGATATTCAGGGGTATTAGGACGGTTAGTCATGTGGTTATTTGGGGGCGGCATTGGGGGTGAGGGAGGGATTGGGAGAAGTTGGGTCGGGTGGAGATAGGGGTTCAGGGTGTAGTCAGATGGTCAGGGGGACGGTAGTTAGAGGCTCCGGGGCCTACTCGGGGTGGGAGGATCTAGCGAGGGTTGGGTGGTTAGAAGTATAGTTACCCAGGAGTTGGAACTGGTTTGAATCCGTCCAATTTTTTCTGGGTAACTATTCTTTTTTTAAAATGTTTTTTATTGAGTTTTCATATTTCATATCCAACAAATTACAAATTATTTGAAAAAAAACACGCAAAAATTAACATGTATATTTACAGGTAAGCATTTTCATAATAACAACTGTGGCCGCCCCCTTTAGAACATAGAACATAGAACAGTACAGCACAGAACAGGCCCTTCGGCCCTCGATGTTGTGCCGAGCAATGATCACCCTACTCAAACCCACGTATCCACCCTATACCCGTAACCCAACAACCC
Organism: Scyliorhinus canicula; assembly: GCF_902713615.1. Classification (NCBI taxonomy): domain Eukaryota; kingdom Metazoa; phylum Chordata; class Chondrichthyes; order Carcharhiniformes; family Scyliorhinidae; genus Scyliorhinus; species Scyliorhinus canicula. The sequence continues at coordinate 59,197,589 of NC_052149.1, forward strand.
CCCCCCCCCCCCCCCCCCCAACCTTACTTTTTAGGACACTACGGGCAATTTAGCATGGCCAATCCACCTAACCCGCACATCTTTGGACTGTGGGAGGAAACCGGAGCACCCGGAGGAAACCCACGCACACAGGGGGAGGACGTGCAGACTCCGCACAGACAGTGACCCAGCCGGGAACCGAACCTGGGACGCTGGAGCTGTGAAGCATTTATGCTAACCACCATGCTACCGTGCTGCCCTTTAGCCGGTATAAATATTTTACATTCCCCAATATGGCCGAGGCACATGTTTATAGGCATTTATTTACAGTTTGGTTTTGGGCCTTAGCTAGCCATCAAATCTCCATAACGAACCCGTAGCCCCCCCCCCCCCCCCCAGCTACCTTCCCCCGATTCCCGTCCATTTTCCCCTGATTCTTGGCCACCCGACTATTCTTCCTCTTGTTCGTTGGCCACAAACAGGTCCCGGAACAATTGCATGAATGGCTCCCACGTTCTGTGGAAGCCATCGTCTGACCCTCGGATGGCGAATTTGATTTTCTCCATTTGGAGAGATTCTGAGAGGTCGGACAGCCAGTCTGCAGCTCTGGGCGGTGCTGTTGACCGCCAGCCAAACAGGATTCTACGGCGGGCGATCAGGGAGGCAAAGGCAAGGGCGTCCGCCCTCCTCCCCAGGAATAGATCTGGCTGGTCTGAAACCCCGAAGACCGCCACTTTCGGGCATGGCTCCACTCTCACCCCCACCACTTTGGACATAGCCTCGAAGAAGGCTGTCCAGTACTCCACAAGTCTGGGGCAAGACCAGACATGTGGGCGTGGTTGGCCGGGCGTCTTTGGCACCGTTCACATCTGTCCTCCACCTCCGGGAAGAACCTACTCATACGGTTTCTTGTTAAGTGGGCTCTATGTACCACTTTTAGTTGCGTCAGGCTGAGCCTTGCGCACGTGGAGATGGAGTTGACCCTATGCAGTGCTTCGCTCCAGAGTCCCCACCCTATCTCAATCCCCAGGTCGTCCTCCCATTTCATTCTTGTTGCGTCCAGTACGGTGTCGTCCCTTTCTACCAGTCGGTCATACATGTCGCTACAGTTCCCTTTCTCTAGGATACTTGCGTCCAGTAGGTCTTCCAGTAGTGTCTGTCGTGGCGGTTGTGGGTACGTCCTTGTCTCCTTTCGTAAGAAGTTTTTGAGCTGCAGGTACCGTACCTCATTCCCCCCGGCTAGCCGAAATTTCTCTGTCAGTTCGTCCAGTGTTGCGATCCTGTCGTCCGTGTATCGGTCCCTGACTGTCGGTGTTCCCCCGTCCTGCCTCCACCTTTTGAAGGTGGCGTCAGTCAGTGCTGGTGTGAACCTATGGTTGTTGCAGATGGGAGCCTTGTCCGACATTTTGGTCAGGCCAAATTGCTGCCGCAGTTGGTTCCAGGATTGGAGGGTGGCTGTCACCACTGGGCTGCTAGAGTGTTTTTTGGTGGGGATGGGAGTGCTGCCATGGCGAGGGCCCAGAGGGAGGTCCCCATGCAGGAGGCCTCCTCCGCACGCACCCACTCGGCTTCTGGCTCCTGGATCCATCCCCTTACTCGCTCGGCTGTTGCTGCCCAGTGGTAGAATTGTAGATTCGGGAGGGCTAGCCCCCCCCTGGATTTTGTTTTTTGTAGGACCTTCTTTGGGATCCTAGCATTTTTACCCCCCCATACGAACGCAATGATAAGTTTGTCCAGCACTTTGAAAAAGGCCTTGGGGATGTAGATCGGAATGGATCTAAACAGGAAGAGAAACCTGGGCAGTACGCTCATTTTGATCATCTGGACTCTACCCGCGAGGGAGAGTAGGAGTGTGTTCCATCTTTGCAGGTCCTTTTTTACTTCCTCCGCCAGGCTGGTGAGGTTCCATTTGTGGATCCCTTTCCAGTCATGGGCTATTTGGATCCCCAGGTAGCGGAATTTGTGTCGGGCGGTTGATTTGTGTGATGTGAGGGGAGGGTGTGGCCATCTGTGGATGTTCACTATTGGGCCGCCTGCTCAAAATGGCGGTCCAATTGCAGGATTTCCTCTGGAATCCCTCCTAATCCTCACCATGCATAGATTTGCATGGTGAAGGATAGTGAATTGCTTTCTGATCTGAACCAGTGATGTTGTTTACCTGAATTTCCAATAGGCTTTTGACAAAGTGCCACATAAAGGTTAATAAGCAAGATGAGGGCTCATGCAGTTGAGAGCAATATATTAGCATTGATAGAGGATTGGTTAACAGACAGGAAGCAAAGAGTAGGTATTTTTAAATTGAAAGGTAGTTACAAATTGAGTGCTGCTCAAGTTCAGTGCTAGGGCCTCAGTTATTTACAATCTATATCAATTACATGGATGAAGAGATAGATTGTAATGTACCGAAATTTGCTGTTGGTACAAAACTAGGTGGAAATGTAATTTGTGGAGAGAAGACAGGGAGCCTGCAAAGAGATACAGACAGGGTTAAGTAAGTGGGAAACAGCATGACAAATGGAATATGATGTGGGGAACCGTAAGGTTATTCAATTTGGTTGTAAGAATAGAAAAGCAGAATATATTTACAAGCTGTCAATTTTGATGTAGAGACAGATGTTGCTGTGCTTGTACAAGGAACACAACGTTAGTATGCTACAATTGTACGGGACTTTGGTTAAACCACACCAAGAATATTTACCGTGATTTTGTGCCTGCGTTCACTGCGAGTGCAAATGGCGACGTGGGTGCAAAATCTCATGAGATTTGGAAGAATCTCACCCGCGAGATCTCGTTTTCCGATTCTCCCTACAGCCCAACCCTGGCGGTGACACAAGAGGGGCCCTGTCAAGGAAGGTCAGGAATCCCATTTCAATAAGTTTTAATATCATTAGTAGGCTTCCCCGCCATATCATTTCCCAATATTTAGAATTTCCCCTCTGCTGACATCATGTTAATAAGGTTCACAACTGTTCATCAAAATGGGAACCAGGCGAAGGGAACTGGCAGGAGCATTCACATAAGCATAACCCCTGGGGGGAGAGGGGCATGTCCGGTCAATTCCCTGGCACTGCTCCCTGCACTCTAGCACTGCTGCCTGGCACTGCCCTGGCACCCTCACACATCCCCCTGTCACTATGGCACAGCCCCCAGGACTACCTCGCAGTGCTGGGGACAGTGCCAAAGGCAGTGGCAGGGAGGTGCCAGGGGTCAGTGCCAGAGGTCCTTCTGGGGAGCTCCGGGGGGAGCTGGGGTGAGGGGAAGGAAGGCCACCGAGGAGGAGGAGGAGGGCTTATTGATTGTGGGGGATTCCCCTTGTGCATGTGGGAGTGTGCATCTCGCAGTCAGCAGCCAGTACAATGCGTGCCTATGCCATCGGCAATTGCGCTGGGGCCTTCTGGCCCCAGAGCCCGCAGAGGTTACACACAAGGGGCATCAAAAGGCCATGGGATGTAGTAAGCAGCAGGCTACCTCCACCTCTGATGTGCATTCCGGGGAAACACCTAGACGCAGAGTAGAGCACGGAATGCTAAGCACATTGAGGATTACTGAGAGGGCACCAGGGTGGGGATGGGGTGAAGCAGAGGTCAGCACTGCCGCCTCTCTGTGCAGAGGACCGAGATTCGATCACCAGTATGACACCTCTGACACTTTCCCTCGCAATGCAAGCCGACAACCAAACCCAGCCCCATTCCCCCAGTGATGGGGCTGTGGACCCCCTGTGCCCCCCCTTCCTCCCCCTTCCCCCCCCCCCCCTCCTCACCCAGCCTCCCGCACACCACATGCAGGTGATGGGTGTGAGTGAGAACTCAGCAGATAGGTAGAGATCAGACTATGGCATAGAATGAGGAGCATCAGTGCTCAGCACTCTGTGGGTTACCGTCACCCCACTGCCCGTAACAGTAACCCACTGACAGCGCCGATAGTATCTGGACTGATGTAACACAGACCTTGGGAGGGTGGAAAATAGAGTCGGGGGAATGGAGGATGGTGAGGGTGGGGGGTTGCAGAGGGATGGGGGAGGTGGGGGGAGCGGGGAAGGTTTGCAAAGACAGATTGGGCCACATCCTATGTGAAGTGGTCAATGATGAGGGCCTTCCTGGCCCTCCAAGCTTGCTGGATCCTAACCGCCTCCAGTTAGTCCTCCGGTTCCTCCCCAGGGTCATACTCCGGCCCCTACTGTTCCTGCACCTCCTCGACACCTTCCTCTTCCTCCTCGGTGGCCACATGTTCCTCCTCCTCCACCTCCAGCATGTTGCCCCGCTGCTGTGCCAGGCTGTGGCGGACACACCAGACCACCACAAAGCGGGCGACCCTCCGGGGAATGTACTACAGGATACCATTGGAGCGGTCGAGGCATCAGAACTGCATTTTGAGCAGTCCGATGCATCGCTCAATGACAGCCCGGGTGACCTCATGAGCCTTGTTGTATCGAGTCTCCGCATTGGTCACCGGCCTTCATACTGGCGTCATTAGCTAGGTCCTCAGCGGGTACCGTTTATTCCCCAAAAGCCAACCGGACGTCCTGGGGTGGTCCTCAAAGAGGCCGGGAACGTCCAACTTCCCCAGGATGTAGTTGTCGTGCACATTCACTGGGAAGTGTGCACACATGTGCATGATCTTATGGTAGTGGTTGCAAATGAGCTGGATGTTCAGGGAGTGGAACCCCTTTCTATTGATATAGGATACTCCCAGATGACCCAGTGCGCACAAGATGACATGTGTGCCATCTATTAGCCCCTGGACCTGCGGCATCCCGGTGATGGTGGAGAATCTTGCTGCCCTGGCATCTCGTTGGGCTTGGTCTATGTCAAAGTTTATATAGTTCGCCGCCTGAACATGTCGGATGCACCTGTGGGCTGTTGCCATACAAGTCCCCGCTCAAGCCCTGGAATGATCCTGAAGCGTAAAAGTTCAGGGCTGTGGTGATTTTGATGGCCACCGAGAGCAGGTGTCCTCCTCCTCCACTTGGTGCCAGGTCTGTGTGGACATGGCACAGGTGTCGCACCATCTCCTTGTTGAGGCAGAGCCTCCTGCGGCACATGCTGCCCATCATCTGTTCAAATGACCAGCGACGCCTGTCCACTCTCAGTCAGCGCCGGCCTCCCCCTCTGGGTCTCACCCGGGCCTGATGGGCAGCTGGGTCCTCAGGGTGTGGGGCAGGGCCCTGCAGTTGTGCTGCCGCCTTGAATCTCTGTCGATGCTGCAACTGCCGCCGCCTTAGCCGGCTTCTGGCCGCTTGCCCTGCCAGCAGCACCACTAGGGAAAGTTCCGCGGGGTCCAAATTATCGTCCATACCATTCAATATCTGCAATGAATTGGGGGAGGGTGTTAGACTGAGAAACCATGATGTCTTCCACCCGGGACCCTCTCACCCCCCACACGGCACGCCCTGCCCACGGACACCTGGCTGTAGCGGGGGGGGGGGGGGGGCTGCTTACCGGACCCCACACCCTGCACCCCAGACACCCGAACATAACGTTACCTGGACCGGGCGTAGGTCTCCTCACCATTGCACTCATCCCGCTGCCGCAGCCATGTCTCGGGGCTGGGGTCCATCCCCTGAGTGTTTGGATGTTTGCTTCTGCGTTCATGGTGTTGCCTCCCGCAGTGTCCAGGCACAGTGTACAGTGTTCAGGCATCACAATCTGATTGGGATGTGAGGCAATAAGCCCCACATGCTACATGGCCTTGCCACCCACAGGGATCCACTTGGGATGTGTGAAGGGCTCACTTAAATACGATTGCCAATTCCCCACTAGCTATAGCCTTTAGCCGCATGGCCAGAGGCCTCTGCAGTCAGTGGAATTTATGGGTGGTCGGTTGGGAAGACAGGCAGGGACTAGGGTTGCCCCCGGAAAGGGTACACACGAAGCAGGGATGGGCATGGAGGACCCGTGCACGGTTGACTCCCCCCCCGCCCCCCCCCCCCCCCCCCCCCCCCGCACTCAGCAGAGGCCACCCCCCTCACTCCATGGCAACCAACCACAACCGAAGCTGGACCCCCCCAGATGTTTTCCCCCCCTCGACCCCGGATGTTTCCCCCCCCCCATCCCCCGCCCCTCCGAGCACAGGGGCAGCAAGCCCAGTGCTTTTGACCTGCCCTGGTAACCACAGTATTGATATGGCTAGTCCAGTTCAGTTTCTGATCAATGGTAACCCCCCCAGGATGTTGATTGTGGGGGATTCAGCGATGGTAATGTCAATGAATGTCAAGGGGCAATGGTTAGATCCTCTCTTATAGACTTCCGGTTGCGGCTATGACCAGCTAAGTCGCACGTTTGGCTGCTCCTGCTACAAAGGTGTTTTCGGGCCGATTGGAGGGCCCCAACGGCGCTGTAAGGACAAATCCCGGTGGGGGAAGGCTCCCTGAAGAGAACCAGACCAACTTTATGGTCGGTACCCGGAGTGGGGTGGTAAAGAAAGCAACAGCAGCTCCCAAAAAAAAGCGGGGGGAAGAAGACCAAAATGGCGGCCGGTGGTGCACCCGAGGAATGGAGGAAATGGGCGGAGGAGCAGCAGGCCGCTCTCCTGCGCTTCTTTACGGAGCTGAAAATGGAGCTCTTGGAGTCAATGAATGCGACGACCACCAGGCTGATGGGAGCCCAGGCGACCCAAGAGGCGTCGATTCGGGAGCTGCAACAGGAGATGACTGCGAGGGAGGAGGAGGCCACGGTCCTCGTGGGAAAGGTAGAGGTGCACGAGGCACTCCACCTGAAATGGCAGAGCCGTTTTGAGGAGCTGGATACCCGAATGAGGCGGAAGAACCTGAGGATCTTGGGCCTGGCAGAAGGCCTGGAGGGGTCAGACCTCCCGGGATATGTAGCAGAAATGCTGAGCTCCCTGATGGGGGCAGGGGCCGTCCCTTCGCCCCTGGAGCTGGAAGAGGCCTACAGGGTCATGGCTAGGAGGCCAAGAGCAAATGAGCCCCCGAGGGCGGTGCTGGTGCGGTTCCAGCGACTCAGCGACCGTGAGAGAGTGCTGGAGTGGGCCAAGAGGGAAAGGAGCAGCAAGTGGGAGAATTCGACGGTGAGGGTCTACCAGGACTGGAGTGCGGAGGTGGCAAAGCGGCGGGCCCGGTACAACCGGACGAAGGCGGTGCTACATGCAAAACGGATCAGGTTCGGAATGCTGCAGCCAGCGCGCTTGTGGGTCACCTACAAGAACCAACACCACTATTTTGAGTCCCCAGAGGAGGCGTGGGCCTTTGTACAGGAAGAGAAACTGGACTCAAATTAGACGCAGGGGATACTTGGCGGCCGTAGCCGCTCGGGTACTTTCAGCTGAATTCTTTGTTTGGATTTTGAACTCTTGCTGTGGTTTTTCTTCTGATGTTTTTTCCCCCTTTGCCAACTTCCCTTAGTTATTGTTATTGTGGTTATTCATGGTTATTTATGGTTATTTATGCTGTTTGGTAGAGGGCGACTGTTAAGTACAATGTTATTTGTTATTTATCTGTTATTTATAATGTTAAGTTGGGGAGACGGGACGGGGGGGAGAGCAGATCGGGGATATGGGCTCCTAGGGGGGGTTCTTTACAGGCATGGACGGGGACGGGGGTGGAACTGAAGATGGCGGGGTGGGGTGTGGCAGGGCGAAAGCGCGGGCTTTCCTCTGTTTTCCCGCGCGCGGGGCAGAGGAGGGGGGAGGGGAGGAGTGCGGGGCGTGGCTAGCAATGGCGACCTTATCCGCGCTGGAGCGGGGCCAGGGAGGAGTGGCAAGGGGGGGGAGGCCCCCCCCCCCGAGCCGGGAGGAGTCGGAGTGTGGCAGGAGCAGCCGGGTCAGCGTGAACCAGCTGACTTACGGGAGTACGATGGAGGGTACATCGCGGCTAGGAGGGGTCCTAGCCTGGGGGGGGGGGGGGGGGGGGGGGGGAGGGGGGTTAGGGAGGGACACCGGGTTGCTGCTGAAAAGACCAGAAACGGGAAGTGGAGGACTGGAGAGGTGGGGGGAGGGAGACAGCGCCATGGGGAGCGGGTCAGAAGGGGAGGGTCGACCCGGGGCGAGCAGGGAACAGGACATGGCTAATCGGCAGGGGAGGGGGGCGGGTCGTCCCGCGACCCGGCTGATCACTTGGAACGTGAGGGGGTTGAATGGGCCGGTCAAGAGATCAAGGGTATTCTCACACCTGAAGGGACTGAAGGCTGATGTAGCAATGTTACAGGAGACCCATTTGAAGGTAGTGGACCAGGTTCGCCTGAGAAGGGGGTGGGTGGGACAGGTGTTCCACTCTGGATTGGACGCAAAGAACCGGGGGGTGGCGATTCTGGTGGGAAAGAGGGTGTCGTTCGTGGCGGAGGAGGTGGTGGCGGATAAGGAGGGTAGGTATGTGATGGTGAAGGGTAAGCTGCAGGGGGAGAAAGTGGTGATGGTCAACGTATATGCCCCGAACTGGGATGACGCGGGTTTTATGAGGCGCCTATTGGGCCTCATTCCGGGACTGGAGGCAGGGGGCTTGATCATGGGGGGGGACTTTAACACAGTGCTGGACCCCGGGCTAGACAGATCGAGTTCAAGGACCAATAGGAGGCCGGCAGCGGCAGAAGTGCTGAGGGGGTACATGGAGCAGATGGGAGGAGTAGACCCATGGAGGTTTGGTAGGCCGAGGGCGAGGGAGTATTCCTTTTTCTCCCACGTCCATAGAGTGTACTCCAGAATCGATTTCTTCGTGTTGAGCAGGGGGCTGATCCCGAGGGTACGGGAAGCTGAGTACTCGGCCATTGCGATCTCTGATCATGCACCACATTGGGTGGATGTGGAAATGGGGGAGGCGCGGGACCAGCGCCCGCTGTGGCGGCTGGATGTGGGGCTGTTAGCGGACGACGAGGTGTGTAAAAGGGTCCGGAAGAGCATCGAGAGCTATCTGGACTTGAATGACACGGGTGAGGTGCAGGTGGGGATGGTCTGGGAGGCCCTGAAGGCAGTGATCAGGGGAGAGCTGATCTCCATAAGGGCGCACAGAGAAAGAAAGGAGAGGCAGGAGAGGGAGAGGCTGGTGGGGGAGCTATTGGAAGTGGATAGGAGATATGCGGAGGCACCAGAGGAGGGGCTGCTGGGAGAACGGCGCAGCCTGCAGGTCAAGTTCGACCTGCTGACCACCAGGAAGGCAGAGACGCAGTGGAGAAGGGCACAGGGCGCGGTCTATGAGTATGGGGAAAAGGCGAGCAGGATGCTGGCACACCAGCTTCGCAAACGAGATGCGGCTAGGGAGATTGGGGGAGTGAAGGAGAGGGGCGGGAAGGTAGTGCAGAAGGGGCAAGAAGTGAACGGGGTCTTCAGGGATTTTTACAAGGAGTTGTATCGGTCTGAGCCGCCGACGAGGAGAGGGGGAATGGAGGACTTCCTAAACAAATTGAGGTTCCCAAGGGTCCAGGAGGGGCTGGTAGAAGGGCTGGGGGCGCCAATAGGGCTAGAGGAGCTAGTCAAGGGAATAGGTCAGATGCAAGCGGGGAAGGCGCCGGGGCCAGATGGGTTCCCGGTGGAATTCTATAAGAAAAATGTGGACTTGGTGGGACCGGTACTGGTACGAGCCTTTAATGAGGCGCGAGAGGGGGGGGTTCTGCCCCCGACAATGTCGCAGGCACTGATCTCCCTGATATTGAAGCGGGATAAAGACCCCGTGCAGTGCGGGTCCTACAGGCCTATCTCGCTTCTGAACGTGGATGCCAAGTTGCTGGCAAAGATCCTGGCAGCTAGAATAGAGGATTGTGTGCCAGGGGTAATCCATGAGGACCAGACGGGGTTCGTGAAGGGGCGGCAGCTCAACACGAACGTGCGGAGATTGCTGAATGTAATTATGATGCCGGCAGTGGAGGGGGAGGCTGAGATAGTGGTAGCGCTGGACGCGGAGAAGGCATTCGATAGGGTGGAGTGGGAGTACCTGTGGGAGACGTTGGAACGGTTTGGGTTTGGGGAAGGGTTTATTAAGTGGGTGAAGTTGCTCTACTCGGCCCCGACGGCGAGTGTAGTGACAAACGGGAGGAGGTCGGAGTATTTCGGGCTCCACCGAGGGACCAGGCAGGGATGTCCTCTATCCCCCCTACTTTTCGCACTGGCGATTGAACCGTTGGCGATGGCACTGAGGGGTTCAGGGGGGTGGAGAGGACTGACTAGGGGAGGGGAGGAACATCGAGTATCGCTGTATGCGGATGATCTACTGCTGTACGTGGCAGACCCAGAAGGGGGAATGCCGGAGATAATGGAACTATTAGCAGAGTTTGGGGACTTTTCGGGGTACAAACTAAATTTGGGCAAAAGCGAGGTTTTTGTGATACACCCGGGGGACCAGGGAGAGGGTATTGGGAGACTCCCCTTCAAGCGAGCAGGAAAGAGCTTTAGGTACTTAGGGGTGCAGGTGGCAAGGAACTGGGGGACCCTCCACAAGTTGAACTTTTCCAGGCTGGTGGAACAGATGGAGGAGGAATTTAAGAGGTGGGACATGGTACCGTTGTCGCTGGCGGGGAGGGTGCAGTCAATCAAAATGACGGTCCTCCCAAGGTTCTTGTTTTTATTTCAGTGCTTGCCCATCTTCCTCACTAGGGCCTTCTTCAAAAAGGTGACGAGTAGCATCATGAGCTACGTGTGGGCGCATGGCACCCCAAGGGTGAGGAGGGTCTTTTTGGAGCGGAGTAGGGACAGTGGAGGGCTGGCACTACCCAATCTTTCGGGGTACTACTGGGCGGCAAATGTGTCAATGGTGCGCAAGTGGATGATGGAAGGGGAGGGGGCAGCTTGGAAACGAATGGAGAGGGCGTCCTGTGGCAACACAAGCCTGGGGGCCCTAGTAACGGCACCATGGCCGCTCCCCCCCACGAGGTACACCACGAGCCCGGTGGTGGCGGCCACCCTCAAGATATGGGGGCAGTGGAGGCGACATAGGGGGGAAATGGGAGGTCTGTTGGCGGCGCCAATAAGAGGGAACCATAGATTCATCCCGGGGAACATCGACAGGGGATTTCAGAGCTGGTACAGGGTGGGCATACGGCAGCTGAAGGACCTGTTTATAGAGGGGAGGTTTGCGAGCCTGGGAGGGCTGGAGGAGAAGTTTTAGCTCCCCCCGGGAAACATGTTCAGATATTTACAAGTGAAGGCATTTGCTAGGCGGCAGGTGGAGGGGTTTCCCCTGCTCCCCAGTAAGGGGGCGAGTGATAGGGTGCTCTCGGGGGTCTGGGTCGGAGGGGGGAAGATATCAGACATCTACAAGATAATGCAGGAGGCGGAAGAAGCATCAGGGGAGGAGCTGAAAGCCAAGTTGGAAGGGGAGCTGGGAGAGCAGATAGAAGACGGGACGTGGGCGGATGCACTGGAGAAGGTCAATTCTTCCTCCTCGTGTGCGAGGCTGAGCCTCATTCAATTTAAGGTGCTGCATAGAGCTCACATGACGGGGACAAGGATGAGCCGGTTCTTTGGGGGTGAGGACAGGTGTGTCAGATGTCTGGGAAGCCCAGCGAACCATGTGCATATGTTCTGGGCATGTCCGGTGCTGGAAGGGTTCTGGAAGGGGGTGGCAAGGACGGTGTCGAAGGTGGTGGGGTCCAGGGTCAAACCAGGATGGGGGCTTGCGATCTTTGGGGTCGGGGTAGAACCGGGGGTACAGGAGGCTAGGGAGGCCGGAATACTGGCCTTTGCGTCCCTAGTGGCTCGACGAAGGATATTAATTCAATGGAAGGACGCGAGGCCTCCAAGCGTTGAAACTTGGATTAACGATATGGCTAGCTATATTCAGCTAGAAAGGATCAAATTTGCCCTGAGAGGGTCGGTACAGGGATTCTCCAGGCGGTGGCAACCTTTCCTTGACTTTTTAGATCAGAGGTAGACGTTCGGGGTCGTGGCAGCAGCAACCCGGGAGAGGGGGGGGGGTGGGGGGGAGGGAGGGGGGGGAGGGGAGGGGGGTGGAGGGAGGGGGGGGGGGGAGGGGGGGGCAGCAAGGGTCGTGGGGGGACATGCACGACTGTAACGCGGGCAAGTCTGCTCGCTGCTCATGTCTGAAACTGTAGGCTGCCTTGTTTGTTAAGGTTGCCTGGGGGGGGGGGGGGGGGGAGGACTGGTGCGCGCGAGAGGGCGGGCGAGGGAGGGACATTTGCCTAGAGGGATTGTGTTGTAAATAATTTTTAAAAATTAGTAGGGGTAAATGTTTGTATGGAAAAACTCTTTCAATAAAAATTATTTTAAAAAAAAAAGATCCTCTCTTATAGGAGATGGTCATTGCCTGAAAGTTGTGTGGCACAAATATAACTTGATACTTGTCAGCCCAAGCCTGGATATTGTCCAGGTCTTGCTGCAATTGGACACAGACCTCTTTATTATCTGAGGAGTCGAGAATGGCGCTGAACATTATGCAGTCATCCGCAAACATCACCACTGATGGAAGGCAGGTCATTGATGAAGCAGCTGAAGATGGTTGGGTCTAGGACACCACCCTGAGGAACTCCTGCAGTGATGTCCTGGAGCTGAGGTGATTGACCCCCAACCACTACAACCAACTTTCTTTGTGCCAGGTATGACTCCAATCAGTTGCTGAAATGTAAGATGCAAGATTTCCAGGAACAAGGTCTAGATGCCTATGGAAATGCAGGCAGCTGCGGGAAAGTGTCGAAGCAGACGTGAGGGTAGAAGTTTTTTTTCAGCTTCTCAACTTTGTTTTATTGAAATCAATGGTAAATAAGCAGCTGCCTCCTTCCTCTAGCTGCTCCAGCCCCTTTACCTCCAGTGCAATTTCCTCCTGATGTGGGGCCGGAGAAACACCCCCCGATTCCTCACTACCCTTCAACTTCAGAAAAGAGAAATCATTCCTGAATGATTACAGTAGTTGTAAGCTGCATTCATTTTGCAGAGTCTTGCTGGGCTCCAGAATTCAATTCTTCAGGGACCTATTATCTGAGCTGATACTGAGGAAAGTGGCAATGCTTGACACAGGTATTGTAATATGTTAGAGACTGTGTAGCTACTTAGTTCTGCCATCTCAGCTCAGGTGAGCCTGCAGGAACAGGCTAGAATACTTATTCAATCTATCCTCTTCGGCAATGGCGCAATTCAGTAGATAAATGTTAAAGTCCACACTTGGGGACGTTTAGCAGCTTGCTGTCGTTTTGGCCTTGGTGAGTTTCTTCTCCCTGTTTGCCAGCAGGAATGGCTGTTTGTAGATTGAAGCACCATTTTGATCGATAGCCCCAATCGCTTCCTCCACTTCAGGCACCCCCTGCTTTACCAACCCGTCCCCCCTCAGCCACCCAACCTTTGAGGCCCCTGGGAACCCCTTTCCCCCACCCATCCTTCAGTGGCCCAGGTGCTCCCCGGCCTGACCCTGGACAGTGCCAAGGTACTGGGGGAGTGCCAGGGTATCACCCTGTCCTGTCCCTGACCACTCAGGGGTTTCCAGTGGCCTCCTGACGTGCCATTACACCTGGTCCATGTTTGTGTAGACCAGTACTAAACAGCTCTGGTGAGGCCTCGCAGTCATGGCCGTTGAGTCCTGGCTGCTGGATGAATCCATTGGGCTCATTTAAATATGGCCAACTGCGCAGAACAGGTCAGGTGACTCGCGATCAGCCTGGCATGAAGCACAATTTGGGGCTCTTGCACAATTCACCCGTTACACCTGGATCTGCGCCAGGCCCAATGGGGTTGCTGAACTGTGCCCAATGTCTTCAAAGGCATAATAAATTATAAGTAATTCAAGGGATAATTTTAAGACTTCATGTTCCCAAAAGTGAGCTATGCAAGGGAGCACGTATGAGCAATTGTGAATAATTCTTTGCTGTTAATGGCATTCAGTAAGTGAATGGAACACCACACCTTCCACACCTTCAAATTTGCCAATAGCCTCTGCTACATCCTTCTTGAAAATGATCAACTGTACCACCTGTTTTGTTCCTCTCCATGTGCCTATGAACTCTCCTGACCTCGAAAGAACACAGAAAATCTGTTTATCTCGGAACTCCCTGAGCAGCCTTAAATATCCTGTGAGTGGAGCACATCCATCCTGGGTCATCTTTTCAAATACAATAATTAAGCTGATGGTTTCACTCAAGGTAAGTGGAACTTGCAATTGCTGTACAAAAACTCTTGTTTGAGACCCCCGCAACTCTTCCTTCACCTTTTGTTGTATGCAAGAGTACTGTGAAAGGAGGAATATACAGATATCTGGGAACCAAACATTCCATGGATGAAGAGGAACCATGATCAAAGCAACCTACAATTATATTGCCACCTTGCCAGATTCCCAAAGAACATTTCTTCACCTGTCGCCATATTCAACATATCCTAAATATGTGCATGTCCTAGATTTACCTCTAGCTCTAACACAAGATTGGGCACCCATCTTCGCAGAGGTATGGCTTTTGGGTAAGAAAAAGAATAACTCTTCTATGCATGGCTTGCAGCAGAACCTCCTGGGCATAGTTAATTAAAGGATTAATTTGTCTTTATTTCTCCTTTGAAACATTCCCTGAACTTCAAATCTCCTGTCTCCATAAGTAATGATGTCCCCTTTAAGAATTACCTGCAATCTTTTAAGAGCTACCTGTAGCTCTGATTTTGAGAGTTCAGGCACTGCCAACCTGCCCTGACAATCTCTGCATATTTACGAGATGCATTGAGCCCAAATAGGGAAATAAATTGATATGATTCTCAGATTACTTCGTACACAACTACAATTTAATCCTCAGGAATCTTAGATTAGTCTGTGTACAACCTTATTAAACAACCATTACCAATCTGGTTGTTGATAGCTACCAACTCCTCTGAAATGAAAACGCCATCTGCCATTCTGCCACAGAATCTTCTGCCACCTGATCACTATCAACATGGAAGAGGCCACAAGGCAGACCCAAAACAAGATAAGATGCCAACTTTAAAGTTCTCCTTAAAAGTACAGCTCTTACTAAGTTACAAGTGAAAACCCTGAACTGTACCAGTTGGTCCCAGGATGATAATCTGGCTCAATATTATTCTAAGTTATACCAATCTCAAATTGCTACTTTAATATGGCTGCTTACCTTTATACATCCCAAATAATAAATGAAAAGAAGTTATTTCAATAATATTCAAGAATTGTACCCGAACAGGTGCCGGAATGTGCCGATAGGGGCTTTTCATAGTGACTTCATTGTCGTGTTAATGTATGCCTACTTCTGACAATAAAAGGTTATTTGTAATTTTATTTGTTTTTAATTTATACTTTCCAGCTTTAAATCCAGGTAAAGTCCATTTATACTGAGCTATTTTGTTTTCTTTCCAATCAATGTAAAGAAGCTTTCCTTCAGATTCAGGTCTGTTTCTAAACAACCAAATTCCTTTTACAAACTTTTGATTTTTCAAGAACAACCCTGGTTTGAATTATTTGTTTTTATTATCTCAATTGGTTGCTTCAGGCAATTTAACAATGACTCAGCAAAGTAAAACATTTCTTCCAAGGGAAGGATTTGCATGGTAAACTTCTGAAGCGTTTCTGGGATGATTGTTTTGAAAGGGCAGTATATTAATCAAAAGAGGCAAAGCGTCTATGTTATTACAATTCAAGGAGGCCTCTCGTGCAGCCTAACTTTTCAAAGAAGCAAGAGCCAATTTCTACAAATGATTGCAAAGAGCTCCATTGCAACAAGGCTAGTCTAAAATATTAAAAGACAACATATTTTAGATTCACAAATGAATAAAATCTGACCAGTACAAGTTCTATACATGGTTCTAGTTTTCTTACAATGTAAATCTATAGAAGAAATATTAGTCAATCCATTAAATGTAGTAGAAGTGCAAAGGGTCAAAAAGACTAGTGATTGTATCACAGTGCTGATCTCTAAATTGAAAATACTGCTATTGATTAGATATGAGTATTTGCTTCGAACAATTCAAGGGTTGCAGACCTAAAGTACACTGCTAATCTTGCAATACTCTCTGCTCAGGAAAATGGACCACTATGGATAGCACTGTGGCTTCACAGCGCCAGAGTCCCAGGTTCGATTCCCCGCTGGGTCACTGTCTGTGGAGAGTCTGCACGTTCTTCCTGTGATTGCGTGGGTTTCCTCCGGGTGCTCCGGTTTCCTCCCACAGTCCAAAGACGTACAGATTAGGTGGATTGGCAATGATAAATTGTCCTTAGTGACCAAAAATGGTTAGGAGGGGTTATTGGGTTACGGGGATTGGGTGGAAGTGAGGGCTTAAGTGGGTTGGTGCAGACTCGACGGGCCGAATGGCATCCTTCTGCACTGTATGTTCTATGAATGGGCATAAGACTTTACTCTGAAATACAGATTACATTTTTAATGTTAGCAAAACTAAATGGACAGCGAGACGGTGGAAGGAATAACAATCAAGTTTCCACCAGAACCTCTTGGGAACTTTTTGTTGCACACAACAGTTAGTTTTATGACAGCTTCCTGAAAAACATCCTTTTCAAGGTGGTGTCACCAACCCCCACACCCCAAATTCATTTTAGGCAATATCACATCATGGCTCCACTTCACAATTTGCAGTGATGTATCTGGAACAGCCTCGCATCAGTCCAAATCTATTGGGGTCTTTAGACTTGTTTTTCAGAGCAGTTTCAAAAAAAGTTACTTTAAAGTAGGGGCAGCAGGGTAGCATAGTGGTTAGCATAAATGCTTCACAGCTCCAGGGTCCCAGGTTCGATTCCCGGCTGGGTCACTGTCTGTGTGGAGTCTGCACGTCCTCCCCCTGTGTGCGTGGGTTTCCTCCGGGTGCTCCGGTTTCCTCCCACAGTCCAAAGATGTGCGGGTTAGGTGGATTGGCCATGCTAAATTGCCCGTAGTGTCCTAATAAAAGTAAGGTTAAGGGGGGGGGTTGTTGGGTTACGGGTATAGGGTGGATACGTGGGTTCGAGTAGGGTGATCATGGCTCGGCACAACATTGAGGGCCGAAGGGTCTGTTCTGTGCTGTACTGTTCTATGTTCTAAAGTATTATGGTTTAAAGCATCATGCATTCATGTAAATATAAAATGAGTCCAAGGTATTAGGCAATTAAGATGCTATTAAGATTGCTTTAATGTTTCTTCCTAAACTGTATATAATAAGCAATTCATTAGCTTGTTTTAGTAATTGCTGAACATCTTATATCCATTGTATTGAAAAGTCATTGAGATCATTTTTTTGGATGGCAACAGAGGGAGCGAGAAAGATAACACTGGCACGCAGGCTTCTGTAATCAGAAAACCGCTCAGTCATGTTTTCGAGGAGAAACTGCAAAAGCTTCTGAGATTAAACAATGAGAAATACTGAAATGAAATGAAAATCACTTATTGTCACAAGTAGGCTTCAAATGAAGTTACTGTGAAAAGCCCCTAGTCACCACATTCCAGCGCCTGTTCGGGGAGGCTGGTATGGGAATTGAACTGTGCTGCTGGCCTGCCTTGGTCTGCTTTCAAAGCCAGCGATTTAGTGTTGTGCTAAATACTGGAGGAACATTTAGAAGTTTATCTAATTTAAATCAATACTACTAAAGAGATGCAAGAGACCATGTAACTACAATTCAGAGAAGCCTGTCATGCCTCCTATGAAGTAAGGAAGCATGTATTTTTTAACCTTTTTTTTAGCTCACAAGGCTAAATAGCTGGCTTTAAAAGCAGACCAAGCAGGCCAGCAGCACGGTTCGATTCCCGTACCAGCCTCCCCGGACAGGCGCCGGAATGTGGCGACTAGGGGCTTTTCACAGTAACTTCATTGAAGCCTACTCGTGACAATAAGCGATTTTCATTTCATTTCATTTCATTTTTCATTTTTCAAAATCAATAGGTTTGAAATATGTGATACCAAGTGTTACTGCCATTCTGCATATTTGCCTTATCGTGAAATAAATAAGCTGGTCAATTCATGTCAACACCCATCTCACCAAATATGTACTCAATTCACCTACAGAGTTTAGAAGCAGTGCAGGGAAAATATTCAGTTCAAAATTCAAGAGGATACAGTATTAGATGTTGCAATATCCTACAGACAGGGGTAGGCGGTGTGATTCAACCTGTCCAAAGACAATCAACCCATTTAGGCAACAATAGAGACCACCGAACCCAAGAAGTTAACTTTGGAAATCCTAAATTTGCATCACAAGTCAATAAAATTAATTTTTTTAGGCACAGTTTTCCAGTCTGCTGGGAAGACATAAAGAGAAATCGTGCGCACAAAGCCCATGATATTCCACCCATTTACTACGATGTATTCAGATAAATATAAAATTAGTCCAAGGTATTATGTAATTAAAATCCTTTTAATCATTTGATATATTACTAATATATTGCAGGTTGCCAACAATCTGGAAATGACTAATTAGATTGGAAGTTTCAGTTTGGTAAAGACCTAACATGAGAAAATCTCATCAAGATGGCATTTGCAACGGCTAGACATGGCCTGCCCACACTTAGTGCCCCCCCCCCCCCCCCCCCCCCACACACACCCACACACCCACACACACAGCCCACGTAAATTAGAGTCTGGTTGCATGGAGACTTAAACTCACTTATTTTGCCTCCCAGCCCAATGAAGAGTACCCACTATTGTATCAATACTTTTTGCTTTCTACACTCACCACCCACTGACCATTCTGACTGAGGCTGTGACATTTCATACTGATTTGCAATTGAGACCTTTTCCTTGATCACTGTCATCCTTCTAGTCATAGGGCGTGATTTTCCCACCCCACTTCCCACCGGGATCTTCTGGTCCCACCGTCAATGGAATTTTGGCCGACCTGTCACATCCCACACAGCGGGTCCCGCTACGTTGGGGCCAGACATAGACTTTTCAATGTGGCCAACTAAATATGGAACTGAGAAATCATCCTTCTTCTGACCAGCATCAGAATTCACAAATATCTTTAAAACTATAATATTTATAAAGTAACATTTATTTTAAAAAAACAGTGCACTGCATGTACATTACACAAAATAAAGTAATATTCCCAGATAATTTTATTAATTTTAAAAAGTGTTGGAAAATAGCAGCAGAATTATTATTGAACTTGTTTGTGTAGATTCTCATTAAGAACATGAGAGATCTCTAAGGTTACAGAGGCTTGAGACAACTTTGCTCAGTTTGAACCTGACAACATCCCAATATTGACTAGACTGCTGGAAGCAATGCTGGACAGTTGTGCCCCAAGAAAGGAAGAGATCATTGGCAGACAGGTTCCACTAGGTGATCTGCAAGTCATTCCGTAGCCTGTCCTACTGAAATTAGTTGTGGCCTTAGGAAATGGCACGTGACAAGCAAAGGATCAAAAACGATGTGAAAGAAAAATACATTTACTAGAGAATAGGAAATTAAATCTTGAAGGCAGCACGGTAGCATAGTGGTAGGGCAGCACAGCAGCATAGTGGTTAGCACAGTTGCTTCACAGCTCCAGGGTCCCAGGTTCGATTCCAGGCTGGGTCACTGTCTGTGCGGAGTCTGTACGTTCTCCCTGTGTCTGCGTGGGTTTCCTCCGGGTGCTCCGGTTTCCTCCCACAGTCCAAAGTTGAGCGGGTTAGGTGGATTGGCCATGCTAAATTGCCCTTCGTGTCCAAAAAAGGTTATATGGGGATACTGGGTTACGGGGATAGGGTAGATACATGGGCTTGAGTAGGGTAAGCTTTGTAAGGGCCGGTGCAGACTCAATGGGCTGAATGGCCTCCTTCTGCACTGTAAATTCTATGATGATTCTATGCTAAATTTATATACTTAATGTTACGAAGACGCAGAAGAATTGAAGCTGTGGGCACATTGTCAACATTCAAGCATCACTTGCACTAATGTTAAAGAAAATATAGGATAGGGTGAAATTGTTCTCTTAACAAAAATGATTCAATGCAAATTAACAGCCCTCGATTAGAAATTGCAGTTTTCAAATTCACAGTTACTTGTAATTTTATTCTACTGCCTCCTTCACTCAGAAAATGCAAATAAAAGTAAGTTCAACCTCCCAAAGGCATTCTTTCAATGAGTATTTTCCTCTAATTTTCCATTAACATAATTAAATATTGTGAACTGATGGAAAAGTGCATAAACACCCTTTTTCTGAAATTTATTGATTTGGATATCATAATTTTAACCCACAAATGAGAAAATAGAAATGCCTGTAGCATATTGTGGAAATATTTGTACACGTAACATGATGGTACAAGACACTGGCAGATTACTGAAATGAGAGTTTGTCCCTGATGCTCAGTGTGCAGGATTATTGACCACTTCTGAGACAACCAAAGAATGTGTGTCGCAATGGTTGTTTGTTTTCTCCTCAGGGAAATAGAGAAAAGCCGGAGATAATCAGCCCAGGCAACTTTCACAGTTTAGAACCAGTTTAAAAACTATATAGGTAGGAACCTAGAAAAACACACTTGCATATCCTGTCAATCAAAATAAAAACAGAGCATGCTGGAATTACTGTCAATCAAAATGTTGGGATAATGGAAAGAAGGGGAAGAAAAAAAGAGATAATGTTCCTGATGGGTGATATTTCTTATGATGTGGAGATCATGGCGTTGGACTGGAGTGGACACGGTAAGAAGTCTTACAACACCAGGTTAAAGTCCAACAGGTTCGTTTGGAGTCATTAGCTTTCAGAGCACAGCTCCTTCATCAGGTGAGTCTCCTGATGAAGGAGCTGAGATCCGAAAGCTAGTGACTCCAAACAAACCTGTTGGACTATAACTTGGTGTTGTAAGACTTCTCACTGATATTTCTTAACCAGAGCTCTAATATAAAAATAGTGTTCCTGACAAAATAAATATTTTTGTGTACCTTATTATTTTCATAAAGGTATTTTTGATTCAAATACTTAAAAACATATTTACAGATTGTATACTGAATTAACAGTATCAACTAAAATGCATTTTAATGGTAGTTATAAATTTAAAACATCCAACTGCATGTAAATAACGCCTTTTCAATTTAGCATTTTAATATCTGGAATAAAATACACAATCATTCATCACTTTTTTAAATAAATAACTCAATTTTTAACTGATAAACTTTTTATCTGCAAGTTAACATTCGTATGAGCAAAATTGAACCCAAGGTTAGAAGTCAATGAATTACATGCCCATACACAAAGTGTCTAATTTGGACAACAATACAGAAAAACGACATATTGTGTTGTCAAAGCCAGACATTAACTGCTTTGGACAAGTGTGAGATTTTTGAAAAAAAATCTGCTGGGAAATCTGATTTTCAATGCCCTGGCTGTGAATAGGTCATCCTTAAAAAGCCTGAATGTCCCAGTTAAATGCCTGAAGCACCAGAACTGAGCCTAATCCCTTATGCCATTCTGCATATTAATGGAACGTTGTCATAACACATCAAGCTGTTTGATCATCAGAAATGTCTGCGTCACTAATTCCTCTGATGAAACGGAAGACAAATGCTGAGTAAACACTTAGAAACCATTCAGTGTGCCGTTCTCATGGCGATGAGAAAGTCCAAGCCTTTCTTGCAGTCACAGAGCTGCTCAACCTAATAAACTGCGGCCCATGTACTGTAAAAACAGTGGCCTGTGAATGATAAAAACATGGATTATTCACATTTCACTCTCCTTGTATCAAGCTCGGTTGTGCTTTGAGTTCAGTCAGCCTGACACACAAGCACGTAACTCGATATTTGGAAAATATGGTAGAGGCTAATTGAATTTTGCAGCTGATTTTTTTTTATTGCAAAAATACAAATGTTCTGAATACTTGCTTTGTTATCCGTTGCTTAAAATTAAAAGCACACTTGATTCAAAGTGACTAGCTGGGAAATGAACATCTGTTTACAAGCAGGAAAAAACTCTGCTTACATCTTATCGTACTCTTCTGACTCTTTACAAGTAGCAACTCCAGCTCCTCATCTTGCTCTCTTGTTCATCTCTCCATCCAGCGTGTTTGCTGGGACTTAATCTTGCCAATAGTCTCCCTATCCAACCCTTTTCTCCTAGTGCTAACTCTGTGGACTCTTCAGGCAGAACAGCTTTTACCAATTCTCTCTATATCTCCTTCCAGAATTTCTGATAGCTTGTGACAAGGCCCGTGCCAACCAACCATGAAACTTATTGTGGATAACTGCTTCACCATTATGGACTTGACGTATACCTGGCTGGGGGGTGGTGACCCCTTCCCCCCAAAATAAGGTCTCTCTGCCCGGCTGTACTTTTCACCACTTGCCCAGCCAAGGCCATTATGGTGGAGGTGTGGCTCCTATTATCAAACCATACCTTGGTCTGTTCTTGTAACCTCTGGTACTTTTTCAAGCATCTCACCTGTTCAACTCTTCTCATCTCTCATTTAAAATCTTTATTCACTACCCCCACAGTCAAGTACCATAAAAATGTTCTCACTGAGTTATCTTCACAGCTTTCCTTCCTCAGCCTATGTATCAAGTGACTTCTCATCTTGGGTGATTTTAACCTCCATCGCAACACATCAAGCCCTGTCTCCAAGTTCACTGCCCTCTTATTGTTCTTTAATCTCACCCTCCATGTAAATTCCCAACCCATATTCACAGCTACAATCTTAACCTTGCCTTCTCACGTGGCCTTGCTACTCCCATTGTATCAGGTGTCGATAAGGCTATTGGCCACACCCTGTGTTGTTTTTTGTAAATTTAGTGTACCCAATTCATTTTTTTCAAATTAAGGGGCAATTTAGCATCTTCAATCCACCTATCCTGCACATCTTTGGGTTGTGGGGGCGAAATCTACGCAAACACAGGGAGAATGTGCAAACTCCACACGAATAGTGACCCAGAGCCGGGATCGAACCTGGGACCTCGGCGCCGTGAGGCAGCAGGGCTAACCCACTGCGCCACCATGCTGCCCCGGTCACTCCCTGTGTTATTGTCCACCCAAATCTCCCTCGCCCTCCCAACCCTACAGCTTTCTGAATCCACCCCAGGGAAAACACTCTCCCAATTGACCTACTACTGCAGTTTCAAAATCTCAACTGTCTAACCTTCAGTTTCCTCAACCACACCCACATCTGTACTTTTGATGCCCGAAGCCCCAACATTACATCCAGGGTAGAACTGAGACGAGCAAGGATCATAACTGGGATAGTAAATCTGATCCATATGGACATATGCATTGATCATATGTACAATAACACTCTGTTTATCTTCACAATCATTTGTTCTTTAAAAGTGCACACTTGTCTTGGCGATCCATCACTAGGTCTAACTAGACATGACACACTTGTTATATGTAATCTTGAGATGAGCCTCTGACCACATATATATCATCAACAAGGTTTCCACCTCCCAACACTCATACCTAATGCCCATCCTCACACCCACTAATCCCCTCTCCCCACCTCTGCTCATTTTCTGCTCTCCTTTTTCCAGAACTTTGCAAACTCCTGAATAATCTTAGAATGTAAAGATTTTTTTCTCGAGTTCTGATCATTTACCGAAGCTTCTTTCACATCGCTCCATTCTCATTTTAAATAATAAGTATATGAAGTTCACCGGCCTCTTTGTTACTAAGTTTGAGACAAGCCATTCAACTATCTCTGCATATGCTCTTTCTCCTTACCCATCAAACCTCCACGGAGTTTCCCCTGCTCTAACAACATTCTTTAACTTTGTGCTTATACACTCATGCCTTTCCCACGTGCATCTCACCCGTGAACTATTTGTGTTCCCTCAACCTTATTGCAACAAAATGTCTCCCTCTTGGCTTCAATTATAGCTCATATTATAAATGATTCCCAGGGCAGCACGGTGGCCTAGTGGTTAGCACAACCGCCTCACGGCGCTGAGGTCCCAGGTTCGATCCCGGCTCTGGGTCACTGTCCGTGTGGAGTTTGCACATTCTCCCCGTGTCTGCGTGGGTTTCGCCCCCACAACCCAAAAATGTGCAGAGTAGGTGTATTGGCCACGCTAAATTGCCCCTTAATTGGAAAAAATAATTGGGTAATCTAAATTTATAAAAAAAAAAATAAATAAATAAATGATTCCCTTTCCTTAAGTACTGCACCCCACCTATTCAAAGCTGCCATCACCACCTTCTCTAAATAAAGACACTAATACCACTGCCATCTTTGCAAATTGCCACCCCCTCTCCAAAGTTTTTGAATTATTCCCAAATCTCTGCCCAACCTGGCTACAATTCTTCAATCAGTTTTCTACGCTAGCCACAGTACTTTAAAAAATTAAGTACTCAATTCTTTTTTTCCAATTAAGGGGCAATTTAGTGTGGCCAATCCACCTACCCTGCACACCTGTGGGGGTGAGACCCACGCAAACATGGGGAGAATGTGCAAACTCCACATGGAGTGTGACCCGGGCTCCGGATCAAACCCGTGAGTTCAGCGCCATCATATCGCCCACACTAGCCACAGTACTGCGTCAAATGTAATCAAAGTCACAAGTGTAACTGTGAATGTAGTGTAACATCTCCCCTTGTCCTTCTATGACCCTCTGTATCATTTGATATGATCAATCACACTTTACCGCCATCAATGTCCCTGCTTAGTTGGTCAACTGAAAGGGATTTTCTTCTCCTGACACTAACTTTACCTTGCCAATCATAGACAAAACATATCTCGCAAAGTTGCTTGGTCCACCACCACACTGTTACTAATGGAGTGTGCCACATACTTATCCTTGGCTCTCTCCAAAATGTTGTTATTGGATAAATCAAGCTTCATATGTATACTGTCATGTGAGAGTATCTTTAAGAAATGGATGTTTAAGCAATGTACCTTTAAGAAATGGAGCAGCTCATATTACTGAAGTGATGTCAGAGGGTGGGGGGAGCTGAGTTGGGCTCACTTCTGCTTTTTGGGATTTAGTTTCAGTTTTGAGGAAAAGAGCTTGGGTGTGTCTGTTTTTGCAGTGAGCTGGATTTGCTGTGCTCTCTGCCATGAAAGACTATCTCTGAATCATTTGGGTGATTTAAACTCATAATAGTAATGTCTTTAACCTGATGTGTTTCTGTTGTTAAAGGTGTTAAGTCTTTTGAAGGTTTGAAGGAACATTTTGAGGGATTATTTAGTGTTGTATTATTTTCAAGGTTATCTTTGGAGTAAGGGGTGGTAAATGATCCAATGTTTATTTAAAAAGGTTAAGTTGAATTAATGGAATAAATATTGTTTTGTGTTTAAAAACCCACGTGTCCATAATTGTAATACCACACCTGGAGACCAAGCCGTGTGCTTCAAAAGCAACAATACATTAAAGGGAGAGGTTGGTTGAACTCCATGATACATTTTGGGGTTCTGAAAACGCCGCTCTCATAACAATATTCGCAAGCCATCTTTACCTCTCCAATACTTCTCAACCCAGTTACTGTCTCTGTGCTGTTTACCTGCTTGCCTAACATCTAATCCTGGATCAGCTTCAAGTTCCACTATTCAAACAATGAGAGGGCAAAAACCATTGTCTGCGGATCCCACCAACATTCCATATTGTTCAGTGCTTCCATCTCGCTTCCTGCGGTTTCAAACCAAGCATTCAATCGTGACATGCTGTTTTACCCCAACATGAGCTTCGAACACCATCTCCTCCATTATAAAGACTGCCTTCTTTCACATTCATAACATCACCTATCTCTCCCCCATTCCATAGCTCAGCTACGAATGAAACTCTCAACCATGTATTTGTATCTTTGGACTCAATTGTTTCATAGCTTTCCTGGCTAGTCTCCCATCTGCCAACCACTAAATTTCAGTTTATCTGGAAATGTTCTCCTATTAACTATCCCAGATCATTGTCTTACTCATCCATCAGCAATGTGCTTACTGACCTATATTAGCTCTTGGTCCCCTGTGTTCTATCTGAAGAGCCAGTTGGGGAAGGAGAGTACTGCAGCCAATCTTTCTTCAATCTTAATTACAGAGTTAAACAATGCATGGAGGACTTGACAGGGTGGAAGCTAGAAGATGTTTCCCCGTACGGGAGAGACTAGTACTAGGAACCACAGCTTAAAAGTAAGAGGTCTCCCATTTAAGTCAGAGATGGTCATTGGTCAATGGAGCTCTCTTCCTCAGACAGCAATAGAGGCAGGATTATTAAAGATTTTAAGGCTGAGTTTGATAGATTCTGATTGACAAGAGAGTCAGAGATTATAGGGGACAGACAGGAAATTAGAGTTAAAAGTAGAGGCCACAATCAGATGAGCCATGATTTTATCAAATGGTGGAGCAGGCCCGAATGGCTGAATGGCCTACTCTGTTCCTAATTTGTATGCTTCTAAGTTTGTATACCAGCATTCACCTCCGAACTCAACCACTCCCAACTGAGCACAATTGATATGTAATTAACACCTTTGCTCCCCCCCCCCCCCCCCCCCCCCCCCCCCCCCCCGCCAAGCCTAGTTCAGGTTTGTTTGAATCCTTTCCTGGAGAAGGCTGAGATTATTTTTATAACCCCCTCCAGCCTTGCAACCATCAGATCTGTGTGTTCTTCTGACTCTGAACTCTTGTTACTCTCTCATCCATTGGCAACCGTGCCTTTAGCTATCTACAAATTCATTCTTCAAAACTCACAGGGTACGATTCAACGATAATAATATAATCTTTATTAGTGTCACAAATAGCCTTACATTAACACTGCAATGAAGTTACTGTGAAAATCCCCTAGTTGCCACATTCCGGCGCCTGTTAGGGTACACTGAGGGAGAATTCAGAATGTCTAAATCACCTAACAACCGCGTCTAATTGGGAACAAAGTCCCAGAGCGAGCGCGTTTAGCCACATGTTTCCTGGCGCTCACAGCGGCAAGAAGCACATGGCTATACAATGCGACTTGTGTTGTATAATGGGCCTCAGTGGGGAACACACGGTCAAGGCCACACATAGCTCTGTTTTGTGCACTGAGGAGCTCTGCACGCCGGAACACACCAGTGTAGCGAGGAATCACTGAGGCCCCTGAAACAACCCCCCCCCCCCAAATCCAAACGTCTCTCCCACCCCAGCCTGATCATGCCTGCACAGAAATGCCATCTGGGCACCATGGCAGTGCCAGTACACCACCCTGCCCAAAGGGTACGCAGCTGGGGTCCTCCGAACCCCTGGGAGACCCCCTCGAGTGCCATTCTGTCTGGTCCCCATTTGAGGAGACCAGTACCCGATGGCGCGAGCCCGAAGTCTCCGAGGTAAAGAGGATGAATCCCTAAGCCTCAGGTACCTTGGGAATCTGCACATTAAAATGAGACTAGCTGTCACACTTTAATATGCAGATTTGTCAAAAAGTGATCCTGCCCACAATGGGTGGGATTTACATCGCAAGGTCTCACGGGATTGCGTGAGCTTTTGTGAAGCATTGCGATTCGGGTAGATCCCGGGAGCGGGGTCAACCAGCTTTTATTGGCCACGCTGCACCGCAGCGAGCTGCTTTGCAGTTGCAACGTGGCCATTGGATCACTCCCACAATGTTTTCATTTCCCTTAAAATCTTTCTTAAAACAAATCTTCTCTCCTAATATGTATTTTGGCTTGGTATCAGTTTTTGTCTCAGATGCTTCTTTGATGAGGATTCTACATTAAAGGTGCAATTAAAGTTGTTTATGACATATTATCAACTAACCTATTCCACCCTTCATTGTGTCAATATATGGGCAATTTTATCAGCAATATATAGTACCTTACACTTCTGCATACTAAATGCTACTTGCTCCTTTTTTTGCCATTGCACAACTTTTTTTCTTTTCTCTTTTTCTTCAAAATACCTTACTTTCCTCACGGTTTTGTTGTCAGCAGCTCAAAGAAAGCCCTCCATTGCCAGTTCAGGCCAGCTGGCGCAATTATCATCAATATAATTTACTTTACCAAACTTCAATCTTCTAAAGATCTTGCAAATGTTATACTTTTCGCCCAAAGATAAATCAATTGAAACTACATAATACTGAGTCCAATAATTACTCATCGTTCACTTTTCTTTCTTGGCAAGACATATTTATCCTCACATTCAGAAATCATATTGTGCCACTTAGTATTCGCTCTTGTCTATGAGTAATTATTCTTACCAGATCAAGAAAATGGAATTTTCTAGTCAGTCTCTGGGCACCCCATAGCAATAGGATCAAGACATCTGCCTGGAGGTGGCCTTCAAGAGGTTGCCTCCTAGAGACAGACCAGGAGCTTGGAGGCAGTATTCCAGGATGTTTTTGAGGCCTCTTGCTTACTTGGCCGCAGCTCTGGCTACAGGCTGCCCTGTGGGAGGTGCCCCTTCGTGATGCTGGTCCAGCAGCTTTGGCCATTTTATGTAAAAGGATTTAAAAGCGCACAGAGCATCTCAGGATGGAAGTACCTTCTCATTCCTTTACATGCAATGGCACGCTGTAGTTCCTTGTGTGTTGGAGGACCTCCTATTGGCCCTCCAACTTCAAAAACCCACCAACTATTATTAGTTAGATGGGACATGTATACTAGATTCTATCTTTCGACTAATAAAGAAGAATATCCTGTTTGCCTACTTAATCACATTATCAATTTATGAATAGTAAGTAGTGTGGAGGCTATCACACAGCCTTGCTTGACCCCAGTCCTGATTTTGAAGATGTCTGATTCTGATCTCCCTCTCAAAACAGTTGGAGTCATATCATCATGAAGCAATTGCAGGATGTGATGAAGTTTCATGGGCATTCAGATCTTTGTGACACAATCCATAGAGACTCACAATTTACTGAGTTAAATGCTTTCGTCAGATCATTGAATGCAACAAAGAGTTCCTGGTGTCGTTCTCTACACTTTCTGTGATTTCGTCTGGCAACAAAGACCATGGGCGGGATTCCCTGACCCCCCGGGGGGGTTGGAGAATCGCCCGGGGCCGGCGTCAATCCCCCCCGCCATGTCCCGAATTCTCCGCCACCCCGAGATTCGGCGGGGCAGGAATCGCGGCGCGCCGGGCAGCGGGCCCCCGTGGCGATTCTCCGGCCCGCGATGGGCCGAAGTCCCGCCGCTGACAGGCGTCTCCCGCCAGTGTGGTTTAAACCACCTGCCTAACCGGCGGGATTGGCGGCGCGGGCGGGCTCTAGGGCCCTGGGGGGGGGGGGGGGGGGGCGCAGAGCTATCTGACTCCGGGGGGTGCCCCCACAGTGGCCTGGCCCGTGATCGGGGCTCACCGATCGCCGGGCAGGCCTGTGCCGTGGGGGCACTCTTTTTCTTCCGCCTTCGCCATGGTCTTCACCATGGCGGAGGCGGAAGAGACCCCCTCCCCTGTGCATGCGGCGATATGACGTCAGCAGCCGCTGACGCTCCGGCACATGCGCGGACCTACACCGGCCGGCGAAGTCCTTTCGGCCCCGGCTGGCGTGGCACCAAAGGCCGTTCACACCAGCCGGCGGAGTGGGAACCACTCCGGCGTGGGCCTAGCCCCTCAATGTGAGAATTCCGCAACTTTGGGGCGGCCCAACACCGGGGTTCACGCCACTCCAACACGCCGGGACCCCCCGCCCCGCCGGGTAGGGGAGAATCCCGGCCCATGTTGGAGGTCCCTCTGGAAGGTCGAAAGCCACACTTTGTCTCTGAGAGGATTTCCTCATCCATAGGAAGTAGGTAATCCAAGAGACTGTACGTCAAGATTTTCCCTTCTATGGACAAGAATTTCCTCAGCCTGATTTATCTTCCTTCTTGAAGATATGATATGGAGATGCCGGCGTTGGACTGGGGTGAGCACAGTAAGAAGACTTACAACACCAGGTTAAAGTCCAACAGGTTTGTTTCAAATCACTAGCTTTTGGAGCACTGCTCCTGCCTCAGGGAGTGCTCCGAAAACTAGTGTTTGAAACAAACATGTTGGACTTTAACCTGGTGTTGTAAGACTTCTTACTGTTCTTGAAGATAGTTACAACTGTTACATTCCTGAAAGGGTGGGGTGGGGTGGGGGGAGGGGGTGTTGGTGGGGTGGGGGAGTGCAGAGGTTATTTTTTCTTTCAACCACCATTGGATTAATGTATAGTCTTGATGTAAGTAAAAGTCCGCGAGCTTTGAAGACCTCAACTAGAATACCATCAGAGCCACACATTTTGTTGAATTTCACCTGTTTGATTACTTGTTGCAACCCTTCCTTTGGTGGTGGTTCATCCAGAGATTCTATGACAGGATACTGGGGAATAGCCTGGAGAGTATCAGTTGATGCACAGTTCAGGAGTTTTTCAAAATGTTTTTTTCAGTGTTGACAGATGGCCTTGTCATCCTTGCGACCATGGGGGCTTTGTGCATTCATCCTCAGTCAATGCCTTGTGGCTTTGAAAAAGTTTTGCATGTCACAATGATCGCCACATAGTTGGAGCTCTCAAGCTTTCTCTTTCTCTTCGCGATTTGCCTTTGGACATCAGCCTTGAGCTGCATCCTGAGTTGTGACTTTGGATTTCTCTGCCGTGCAAAAAAGTCTGATGTATTAGGTCACATATTTTTGCATCATTGATTTACTAGGTCACATATTTTTGCAGCATTTTCATCAAACCAGTCCTGGTAATGATGGTGGTTAAACAAGATCACCTGGACACAGGAGTTTAGTACAGGTGACTTTATTTGACCCCACTGGTCTGAAATTGAGTTGCATCAAAGATCAACTTCCCACTAGTACCAATATTAAATGTCTAGATTCAACACTTTTAGCATAACAACCTACACCTGATCAACTAAATATTTCATCTTCCTTACATGTTGAAGGAGAGACCCTGGAATATGGAGCACTTTGCATACTTCACCACCCACCTCTCTCAAAAGTCCACTATTTAATGAAAAGATCCAACAATGGATCCTGAATCAGTTTGGCCTTCAAAAACTATGGCAAATAAAAAAACCTCTGCAAGTCACCAAAAGTGCTAGCGGAGAGCTGCCATCACCACACTCCTATATTGTAGTGAGACCTAGACTGTGTGTCAGTGACACTTGAGAGCACTAGAGAAATTCCATCAACAATGTATCCACCGCATCCTCTGGATTTAATGAGAGGACCATTGAACAAATGCTTGAAACATCTCCAAAATCTCCATACGTCAAAAACTCTGCCAAAATCAACTTTTACGTATAGTTGACTGTGTCTGGATGGTCTTAAACTACCACTCCACCAGGTCCTGTTCTCCCAAATCTCAAATGGCTAACATTCCAGGGGAGGACAACAAAACACTTCAAAGACACACTGAAGTTCTCCTTGAAGCAGGCCGGCACTGGCCTGGCAGTAACTTAGTGCCTATCATTAAGAATGGTGACAACCTGTCCATCATGCTGATCATGCTTTGTGTCCCAATGTCTTAACGAGGCAGAGCGGCAGCAGAGAGGGAAAGTAAAGGAAGTAAATCCTACATTCGATTGCCTTGTGGGACGTTCTGCACCATGCACCTAAAAATGTGTGGCATGGAGATCAATGGCAGAACACTGTGACCCTGTATACATGTTAACCTTAAATTGAGGGATGGTCGGCGATGATGGGTTAACTGTCCTCCTAACTTCATGGATTTGTGGACATGCACTCCAAGGTCCACCTGTTTGTCGACCATTCTCAGTATCCTAGCATTTATTTTTTTGTCTTGTTTGTCCTCCCCGAATGCATAGCCTCACACTTCTCCAGATTAAATTCCTTAATCCTCAACAGATAGTCATCCAATATTTTTTAGAGGAATTAAGCAACAGCCATTTGCTGCCAGCAAAGTTTGGTTTTTCCTTCCCTTTCTTTTTTTATTCATTGAAGGGATGTGGGCAATGCTGGCTAGGCCTAATTTCCCTTGAGAAGATGGTAGTGATCCGCCTTCTTGAACCGCTGCAGTCCATGTGGTGTCGGTATAGTGTTGTTAGGGAGGGAGTTCCAGGATTTGACCCAATGACAGTGAAGGAATGATGATATATTTCCAAGTCAGAATGGTGAATTACTTAATTCGTTAAGTCTTCCAAATTTCTCTGCTAAGAATTAAGTTATTAGTTTCACATATTTAGCTGAGAGAATAGAATGCTTTAAGAAATTAAAATTCTAGAGAATTACAGGACCTTCACACGACAACAGAATGGTTGGCATTGCTGCCTTACTGCACCAGGGACCCGCGTTTAATTTCAGTTTACAGATTCTCCGTGCATCTGTGTGGGTTCCCTTTGGCACTCCAGTTTCCTCCCACAGTCCAATGATGTCATGGTTAGGTGGATTGACCATAATCAATGTGTGGGTTTACAGGGATAGGGTGGGGGAGTGGGCCTAGGTAGAGTGTTCTCTTAGAAGGTCAGTGCAGCAGACTCGATGGGCCAAATAGCCTCCTTCTGCATGATAGGGGCTCTATGGATTCTATGGTGGGGAACTTCCAGATGGTGCTGCTCCCATGTACCTGCTGCCCTTATTCTTCAAGATGATAGTTGTTGTGGATTTAGAAGGTGTTGTCTAAGGAGCCTTGGTGAGTTCCAGCAATCCATCTTGTGGATGGCACACTTTGCTGCTACTGTGCCTCGGTGGTGAAGGGAGTGAATGTATGTGGACAGGGTTTTCAATCACACAGGCTGCTTTGTCTTGGATGGTGTCGAGTTTCTTAAGTGTTGGATTTAGCTCCACTCATCCAGGCAAGTAGAGAGTATTCCATTACACTCCTGACTTTTGCCTGTATATTCTGGACAGACTTTGGGGGGCCAGGAGGTGACTGACTCACCACAGGATTCCTAGCCTTTGACCTACTCTTGCAGCCATAGTATTTATATGGCTAGTCCAGTTCAATGATAACCCCATGATGTTCATAGTGGGGGACTCCACAATGGTAATGCCATTGAATATTAAGGGGTGATATTTAGATTCTCTCCTGTTGGAAATGGTCATTGCCTGGCACTTGTGTGGTGTGACTGTTATTTGTCAATAGTCAGCCCAAGTCTGGATATTGTCCAGGTCTTGCTGCATTTGGACATGGACTGCTTCAGTATCTGAGGATTCGTGAATGGTGCTGGATATTTTGCAATTAACAGTGAACATTACCATTTTGGATCTTATGATGTAAGGAAGGTCACTGATGAAGCAGCTGGAGATAACTGGGCCTAGGACAGTACTCTGTGAACCCCTGCAGTGATGTCCTGGAGCTGAGATGGCTGACCTCCAAGAACTACAACCATCTTTCTTTGTGCTAGGTATGACCCAAACCAGCAGAGATTTTTCTCCCTGTTTCCATTGACTCCAGTTTTGCTTGGGTTTCTTGATGTCTCATTAAGTCAAATGCAGTTTTGATGTCAAGGGCAGTCACTCTCACCTTGCCTCCGGCCAAAGGTTGGCCATGCTAAATTGCCCCTTAGTGTCTAAAGGTCAGGTGAGGTAATGGGGATAGGGCGAGGGAGTGGGCCTAGGTAGAGTGCTCTTTTGGAGGGTCGGTGCAGGCTCGATGGGCTGAATGGCCTCCTTCTGCACTGTAGAGATTCTATGATTCCAAGGTTCAGCTTGTTTGTCCATTGAAAGGTCCTCTTATCTCTCGCTCATGGATAAGATATTGAGTCCAGTTGAAGAGGTCTCCAAAGCATTCTCTATTTTTTTAAGAATTCAATTTGTACATTTGCACAAAATTAAATCGACAAACTTGAGAGCACATTGAAAAGTCCTTGAGATACTGAAGAGTGGAAGCAAAAAGCTTCAAGATAAAAGTAACTCCAGATTTACAAAATAAGTCATTTCAACAAAAGGCTTTTTAAAAGTAATTTTCATCAATGCTTCAAGAATCTCAGAAGGTAAAATTTTTCTCTCTAATCAGTCATACAGAACACATTCTTACGGGAATCCTTAACTGTGGTTTTAGCCTATGACTAACTTTCATTGGTTCTAATTTCCAGCTGAGACGCCCTTGATTCGTTCAGGAAAGTGCCAGTCACTTAACAAGTGATTGGTTAATTCAACATTAATCAATGACTCCAAATTAATTATCCTTTCTTTGAAATTTTGTAATCCTCACACCTCCTGTACCATGATCAAACTCCCTACGTCACATCTGGCCTCAGTTACAAGATTGTTTCAAATTTGTTCAATGTACCCTCATATCACTTTTCTACAGTATATCTTTTCAACATTTGAGACAGTCATGGTCAGGATTCAAAAGTTTTGCAGAAATATTTCCGCAGATTCCAGAATTTTCCAGAATCATTTTATTTTCCAGTATATTTTAGCTAATTCTCATAAAGGACCCCCTCGATAATTGTTGAATCCAACATCTCTCCCCTTTTATTATTTTAAACTTTAATAAAATAAATCAATTAATAAATTGATAAAAATATAATAATAGTAAAGCGAAAGGAAGATGCATTCATAAGTTTCTTTGATGGTCCCTGTGTGTAAGTACAGCCTTCAACATTGGAATGGGTTACAAACATTTAAAAGAGTTACGAGCCTTTAAAATGAGATTTAATAAATAATATCAATAATAAGGAATCAATAAAAAGAGCCTTCCATGCCCTGTAAAGGTATTGCTACTTCAGGATTTCTTGTCATTTTTTTACAGACACATCTGGTTGTCAAAAATACAAAAAACACAGCAAAACTAAGTACAGAAAATATAGTCAGACCGTGTACTACTGAGGCTCCCAAGGATCCTAACCACTCTGTAGCCCAACTCCAAAGAGTGTTACACTCGGGTTGCTTGAATTTTTCCACTTCCTTTTGAATGTGGTCCGCCAAATCAGTGATTTATTTGGAACTATCTGAAATATGAGGACAACATTCTGGTCCAATTAAGGCACATCTTCCTCCTTTTTCTGCCAGAATATAATCAAGAGCCATTCTATTTTGTAAAGTTACAGTACGGATAGCTAGCATTTCAGCAGAAACTTTAACTCGGGCAGTAGAGGTATCATTAGCTACTTTTTCTATGATGGTTGTTATTTTATCCAATTCTTTGGCTACTTTTGCATCCCAAAAAAAGGAATACGTTGGGCAAGAAATCTATCTCATGCAGTGAGGGCACGCTTATTTCTTTGGACTGGTAGTTTTGATAAAGAAGAAAGATGACGGATGGCAGGCATTACGTATCCTAAATAACAAGACCCTCACCAAAGTTTTCGAGGCCAAGGACATGCTTTGTTGCTACAGATAAAATAAGTCCCATGATAAGACTTCTCGCGTGGCGAGAAGCCAATTATCACCACTTAAGTCCTATTACCATACAATTAACGAGAGCAACCCCATATCCAACAGACTCCTGTCATTCAGTAGCCTCCCCAGCAATTTTCACACTGGCGCCAATTAGTACTCCTTTTTGAAAGCGTGAACCTGGCTTTTGTGGGGAGCTGAGGAAGTGAGTCACCATGCAGCATGTGGGAGTCATTGCCTAGCATCCCAATCACACCCAGTGTTCATGGACATTGTGCCTGAACACTGCGGGAGGCAACACTACATGCGCAGCAGCCAACATCCGAACACCCAGGTGATAGGACACAGCTCCTGGAACAGGTCCATGGCTGAAGGGTGGGTGAGTGCCACGGGGAGGGGGCGATGCCTCAAGAGATGGGCCAAGGGTTCGTAGGTCATCCTGCATTGTGGAAGAAAGTGACAGAGGCATCATAATGGTTGTGCACAAGGGTATTTAATGTGTAATACGATTCCCCTCTCTCCCGATGGTGCTGCTCCCACCCCCCCTTTTCCCACCCCCTCACCCCCGACATACCTGCCACCCTGTTTCTTGCCCCCACTGCCAATCCTCAATGTACTTGACCTTCCTTGCTCTCCCACTATGTTTACGTGTGTCCCCAGGATGCACATCAGAGATGAAGGCAGCCAGTTGCTTACCACGTCTCGTGGCCTTCAATGCTCCTGGCACGCGTCAGCTGGAGGTTCTGGGGCCGGAGGGCCCCGGATCACTTATCAACGGCATGTGCACAGCCATGCTGCCCTGTCCTGTGTGCTGACTGCGAGATGCGGCCTCATCAGAGAGGCAAAACTTGCGGCGGCTGGTGGCCACGGTCACCACTCCATGGGGCAAGGCCAGGTTGGCACTCCGCGCTCCCTCCTCCCGACCGGTGCCCATGGTGCTCTTAGGTTCACCTTGGGATGGAGAGACAGCTGGTTTGGACCCATCTGCCCCTGCACCATCTGGCTCTGCCAGCCCTGGTGGTTCTCCATGATCCACACCATCACGTCGACGCCCGTGGCGATGCTCCTCAGTGACTTGGACATGCTCTGCAGCGTCTCGGTAATGCCCACCTGTGACTGGGACAAACTCCGCATACCTCGGCCATTCCCATCTGAGAGCAGAACATGTCCTGCAGAACCTCATCAAGGTCAGCCAGGTGCTGGGTCACACACCCAGTGAGGCAGACATTCTGCCGAGACCCTCGGCCATGGCCATCAATGACTGTGCAGCATCTTGGCACCTTCACTAATGGTGCTGACATCATGAACCAGGCTCTCCACTGTGGTCGCCACCCTAGCAGTGTTTATCTCGGTACCACACATTGCCAGTGACAGCTCCTGTCCCCGTAGCCTCTGGGACTCCTCCAAGCGGTTATGAATTTGCTAGGGTGACGCTGACACCCTCTCTGAATGTCCCGGCAGCTACCTATTGTCTCCGTCATCTCCGGGTCCACCTTTTCCACCAGCTCAGCATCAGGCTGGGACCCAGGTGGGTCCTGGGATCCAGAAGACCTCCGACTACTGTCTTGCCTGGGGGTTCATGCACCAGCAGCTATACGGTGCTCACCAAATTGTGCCCCCGAAGCCTGTCCTCTAACGTTTCCCATTGAGGTGCGCGTACCTGTGCAGGTGGAGGGTGGGGCTGACAGTTGTGCTGCGACTAGTATTGTGGCATCTTCAGAGCTCTCCGAGGTGGTCCCCTGGGTGACTGGAGAGGGTTCTGCCCGGGATGGGCCGGCACTGTCGGCTGGAGTACCTATGGGAGAATGTACATGTGGTCAATGGAAGGGATGGGTCAGTGAGTAAGGCAATAACAACCCATGTTTGACAGGTTCACCAGGTGTAGCCCGGTGATTCCTCATATCCGCGGCATTTGCCAGTGTCCGCATGGGTGACCGCTCTGTCCTCAGCCACACCGGTCACCTCATGGCACGTTCCTCAATGATTCTTAGGTCTGGCACACCACCACCAGTCTGGGCACTCTCTCGGCAATTATGGGAGAGCTTTTCTTGAGGAGACACAGAGAGGGCATCGTTATTCATACTCGTGGTTCACAGTGGTGAGAGGCAGGAGTGTGAAGGGAGGGCTTGGGGCGAGGAGAGTGGAGGGAAGGTTGGGGGTCACATGGAGAGTTGGGGGGTGGATGCTCCCATGGGGCCGGACAGATCTCGGGGCGGAGGGGGGCGGGTTGCATTTGTGTCTACTCACTCAGGTGTAGGTCATTGACCTTTTCTCGGTACTGGAGGCCAGTTCTCCTTGTCACACTCCCAGTGTTCACAGTCGCCACCACCTCATCCCAGCCAGCACTGACTGCCCTTTGGCTACTTTGGGACCCACAGGTGAACAGGACATCCCTCCTGGTCTCCACACATCTTGGAACCTCCATAGGTCAGTGTCCCCGAATCTTGGGCTGGTCTCCTCAACGTCATTGTTGCGAGCTGGCTGGGGTTGGCTGAGCAAATGCAGCTTAAGTGCTTCTTGACCTTGTTAGCAGGGGACTGGCGAGTGCTGTGCCAGAGAATTGGCTGGCGAGCTTTCATTTGCAGCGAGAAGACTGTGGGGCCTCGATAAGTGGACCAGTTAACCTTGTATAGTATTACCAGCCTTGCTGGGCCGAGTGCCGGGAAGCTTGTGGCAATTCCCATTCGCTACAACACTGAGAAACCTTTCCAGAGAATCGTACTGCGTGTCAGTGAGCAGCTTATTACTAAACAAGTGCCCCTTGATAGCACTGATGATGACCCCTTCCATTGCTTTAATAGCTTTTGAGAGTACACTGATGGGGCAATAATTGGCTGGGTGAGATTTGTCCTGACATTTGTACAATTTTTCACATTGCCGGCTAGATGTTAGTGTTGTAGCTATGCTGGAACAGCTTGGCGAGGGGGCTGGCAAGTTCTGGAGTACAAGTACTATTGCTGGAATATTGTCATGGCCCACAGCCTTTGCAGTATCCAGCGCCTTCAGTAGTTTCTTGATATCATGTGGAGTGAATCGAATTGACAGGTTGGCAACTCGGCAGTTCTGGCTGAAGATTGTAGCAAATGCTTCAGCCTTATCTTTTGCACTGATGTGCTGGGCTCCTCCAGCATTGAGGTTGGGGATATTTGAGGAGCCTCCCCCTCCAGTGAGTTGTTTAATTGTCCAACACCATTCACGGCTGAGTGTGGCAGCACTGCAGAGCTTAGATCTGATCTGTTCGTTGTGGAATCACTTAGCGCTGTTCATCATTTGCTTCGTCTGCTGTTTGGCTCGTAGGTAGTCCTGTGTTGTGGCTTCACCAGGTTGACACCTCATTTTCAAGTATGCCCAATGATGCACCTGACATACCCTCCTCCATTCTTATTTTAACTATTCAACTTTTAAACACATGTTTCATACCATCCATGCCGTCGTTATGCAATTAAATTTCTCATGAGTGTTGACTGAGTAATTATATGAGGTAGCCTAGCGGGCCGAATCTTCCAGTTACTTTTTCTGTTTATGAATGTGGCATCAGTGAGCAGCTCTCACTGTAACACAGAGAATGTATACCCTTCCTCGAAACTAATTGTACATTTCCAAATCTTATTGAGACTACAATTCCCATTGCTTTATGCATTTCTTGAATATATTTGTAAGTTGTACTTCATTATTCCAACCCATTTCAATTTTATTTAATAAGTTCAACCCGTCCATATATTATACAGCTTCCTCTTAGTCACCTGCAGTTCCCAAATATTTTTACTCACCAAATTGTAATTGATGCCACTTTAACTCTGATTTTAACTCTATGCATGAATTGGGCTGGATGCAGGGTAGAGAGAGCAGCAAACACCTCCTAAGATTGCCAATGTAATCCCTGGACTATTTAGCTCTGGGATTGATATAATAAGATTCTGAGCTGTCCGGATTGAGTCAAAAATAGGCAGTCCGCCCATTTTTGCTGTGCACTTTCCAATGTTTTTATAATTTGGGAATGTATTTCTTAAAATAGTAAGAAGTCTTATAATACCAGGTTAAAGTCCAACAGGTTTATTTGGAATCACTAGCTTTCGGAGCGCAGTTCCTTCATTCACTTACCTGATGAAGGAGCAGTGCTCCGAAAGCTAGTGATTCCAAATAAACCTGTTTGACTTTAACCTGGTGTTATAAGATTTCTTACTGTGCCCACCTCAGTCCAACGCCGGCATCTCCATATCATTTCTTAAAACAAGTTTGCATTGTCTGATGTCAGACTTCTTTGAACTATTGTGGACAGAATTCTATAATCAGTAATAAGCTAGGGGTCTACTTCTAGGTTTTCTGGTGCGTCCCTTAAGACAAGAAAGGAGGCACTGTTTCTCAGCGTGCATAATTCGTGCACTCAAGATTGTTCAGCAAGTGCTGAGCAATCGTGGAATCCAAAACAACACATCTACTGTTTGATGTGATTCTGCAAGAAGACAGAACTTGAACAATCCTGGGTACACTAATATCTACACTAATAACCAAGTTAAGGCAAACAGTCAAGATCATAGTGTTCATTTACGGTTGCTAGAACTGACATACATTCATCTACAGGGAGCAATTCTCAACAAACAAAAGGCACATGTTCAAGTCTTGTGCCATTTTTTGAATTACCTGGGAACTCAGGGAGCATTTAGTTCCCCATTGCTTTCTACATGGTAACACTAATCAGAGTCAACTTTCCAACCAATCAGCAACTTTTTCTCTTGTAGTGTAGATTGTTGCGATCATTTGAAATTTGGCATTCTTAAACTTGTCCTGATGAGTACACATTTTCGGCAATCTCCGCTTTTTCAGAAAACCTGAAGTAAAGTCAACAATGACTATTTATCCAGTGGTTCCAGCCCGTATTTTTGTTCCTGAACTGCACCTAGTATGGGAGCAGCAAATCAGTGTTTAGAATTTTCTGGCACACATTTGTAAGAACATTTTTTTGGTGCCCTTCTTCAAGTACGGTCCAGTGCAAATATCTGAAAAACGGCTGCAAATTCAACTTCAGTGCAATCCAGGAAACAAAACAGGGGTAATTATTAGGAGCCGATTTTGGCTGTGTATGGCATTATTTCAGGCAGTGTTTGGGCTCCAAATTCTGGGGAACCTGCAAGAATATGCACGAACAGGCGCCGGAATGTGGCGACCCGGGGCTTTTCACAGTAACTTCATTGCAGTGTTAATGTAAGCCTATTTGCGACAATAAAGATTATTATTATTATAACTCCTGCTTTGCATAAACAGTCAACTTTCTTTCTGCCAATTCCCACATTCCAGTAGCACTTTCAGCTGCATTATTGTCAAATATAAATGACAAGGATATGAGCTTTTAATTGCTTAGGTGAAAGGATGCCAGTGTATCCTAGAAGTCCAGTGCTCTTATGAACCACATGGGACAACCTCAGGCACAATGGAAATACTAAAAATCAAAGTGAATATGAATGATTGTATTTTTGAATCATGATTATCATCCTGATTCTGGAAAACTGGCAGCTATCAATGATGAAGCAATAGGGTAGGAAGGGGTCTTGCCATATTGAAGAC
The DNA here is from genome assembly GCF_902713615.1 of Scyliorhinus canicula. Classification (NCBI taxonomy): domain Eukaryota; kingdom Metazoa; phylum Chordata; class Chondrichthyes; order Carcharhiniformes; family Scyliorhinidae; genus Scyliorhinus; species Scyliorhinus canicula. The sequence continues at coordinate 59,238,058 of NC_052149.1, forward strand.
CCACCGCCAATGCAGGAAAGAGTAGAGTTTATTTTAGTCTCAAGCTGCTTTGCAATTATAACATACTGAAATACAAGTGCAGCCTATTATGAAATCAATTTTTAGAAGGTTTGATTACTTCTGAGCTTATTAAACTTAACTTTTTAACTTTTAACAACACATACCCCAGGCAGAGAACAACACAGAACCTTGCATCTGCTAATCATCAATTGCACTGCACTAAGTCTTGCTTTGTGACCAGTACTTGTGGCATAGTTACAATCCTCAGCATTGGTATTGGTCATCTACAAATGATATTAATTATTGATTGACTTAAATTAAAAGCAAATGCACATTAATGGAATGAAATACATTTTTAAAGTAGTCATTGTAGTTGAACTAGTATAAAATGTTAGAATGCGACCACAAAATAAGTGTTCATAGTTGAATCAGTGGAGCACTTTGCTAATGCTGTTAGTTGCCAAGCAACCAGTAAATAACCTGTCACTGGCCTACTTACTCCGCTGCATGTTTAAGTCCTTGTGTCTCGGACAGAGAAGGAATCTGTTTACACTGCAAATACAAAGAGATCCATTCTTTTCATTCCAACAACTCGCTGTTGTAGGTGAATTCAGGATCAAGGCAGTCTCGTCTTCAGTCACCCCAGAACAAATGCACAGCAGCTCCTTTAAGTTCTTCACATTTTACCATACGTTGACCATGGTATGCAGGCCATTTGATAAATCCTATGTTTTTAACAAGAGGGAGCTACGCCAGTGAAGGCACATCCATTCAGAAATTAATGAAAAGAACTGGAGCAGCAGAAAATTTCAAGAATAATCATGTGCAATCAGCCACTTAGAATTGCAATCCCTGGATTAGTACTCCACATGCTCCAAAAGTGACAGATATCAGTACTTTTGCCAGTGCCTGACATACAGGTTCGTATCGAGTATCTCCTGCATGTGCAGGGGTTTCAACTGGGCTTACCTCTTGAATGGTCCAATGTTAAAAATGCTGAACTTAGGAGAAAGGAGGGACATCAGGCAAAACAACTGCAAAGCAGCAGAATACTGGAAGAAGTTACCAAGAACCCTATCTAGTACCCTTAGAGCCTGCAGAATTGAATCAAATTAGTCTGGGCAGATTTTAAATCCAGGGTAAAAAGGTGCGCTAACCTACTGCATCACCCATTCTTCTTTATATTGAAGTATGTAGTTATGATTGTGTTCAGGAGAGAAATAAAAGCATTTCTGAAGGATGAAGGAACTGATAACTATGATGAGAAGATGAACAATGGGGCTGATCCAGCTTTGCATTCTTCCATTAAATAGCTTAGCATATAAACATTACTAGTACTGGTACTAGGCAACGTCCTGTCTTCTGGAGTCTGTTCACTTACTTACCTGAAAGAACAAGTATTTGGTCCAATTCTAATTATTTCCATTGCAGACAACACTCTAAAATGCTGCAGCCATAGAAATCATCATGGAATTTCCCTCCTATCAAAGTTTGTTTTTCCTTGCTGTGGAATTTTCTTTCCTGTGCCATATGTTCTCAGCATTCTGAATAAAGGTGTTCGGATAATCCTGTACTTCTTGTAATAATATGCATAAGCAATTCTGTATGTTAATAAGATAGACCTCCACCCAACAGGTGGCAGTAGACCTACACCATGCAACACTGCAACCTCAGGGAGTCTGAATGCGGAGTCGTCATGGATAGTCATGTTTTGTATTAGCTCTTGTATTCTAGTTGTTAAAAGTTTACAGTTCGTTAGTAGTATTTGTATTGTTTTCCACCCATGTTATTGTAATTTAATAAATCTTAACTAGTCACAAACTCGACATTCTTTGGTGCACTGATTCAATCATTGCAATGCACTAGAACATAACACTTTTCACAAAGTAGAGCTACGTCAGTGATGTCACATCCATTTGACGATTAATGAACATACAAACATACGAACAAGGAGCAGGGTTAGGCCATTCAGCCCCTCGAGCTGGCTTCACTACTTTATAAGACCATGGCTGATCTTTTTTTTATAAATGTTTTTATTCAGTTTTCATATTTTATATTGAACAAATTACAAATTGTTAGGAGAGAAAAAAAAACAAACACGCAAAAATTAACATACATATTTACAGGTAAGCATCTTCGTAGTAGTAACTGCGCCCCCCCCCCCCCCCCCCTCAACATGTTTATTTAGTTTGGTTTTGGGCCTTAGCTAGCCATCGAACCCCCGTAACGAACCTGTAGCCCCCTCCCCTCCCGCTACCTTCCCCCGACTATTCTTCCTCTTGTACAGTGGCCACAAATAGGTCCCGGAACAGTTGCATGAATGGCTCCCACGTTCTGTGGAAGCCGTCGTCCGACCCTCGGATGGCAAATTTGATTTTCTCCATTTGGAGAGATTCCGAGAGGTCGGACAGCCAGTCCGCAGCTCTGGGCGGTGCTGCTGACCGCCAGCCAAACAGGATTCTACGGCGGGCGATCAGGGAGGCAAAGGCAAGGGCGTCCGCCCTCCTCCCCAGGAATAGATCTGGCTGTTCTGAAACCCCGAAGACCGCCACTATTGGGCATGGCTCCACCCTCACTCCCACCACTTTGGACATAACCTCGAAGAAGGCTGTCCAGTACTCCACGAGTCTGGGGCAAGACCAGAACATGTGGGCGTGGTTGGCCGGGCCTCTTTGGCACTGTTCACATCTGTCTTCCACCTCCGGGAAGAACCTACTCATACGGGTTCTTGTTAAGTGGGCTCTATGTACCACTTTTAGTTGCGTCAGGCTGAGCCTTGCGCACGTGGAGGTGGAGTTGACCCTATGCAGTGCTTCGCTCCAGAGTCCCCACCCTATCTCCATCCCCAGGTCGTCCTCCCATTTCCTCCTTGTTGCGTCCAGTACGGTGTCGTCCCTATCTACCAGTCGGTCATACATGTCACTACAGTTCCCTTTCTCTAGGATACTTGCGTCCAGTAGGTCTTCCAGTAGTGTCTGTCGTGGCGGTTGTGGGTACGTCCTTGTCTCCTTTCGTAGGAAGTTTTTGAGCTGCAGGTACCGTAGCTCGTTCCCCCCAGCTAGCTGAAATTTCTCTGTCAGATTCGTCCAGTGTTGCGATCCTGTCGTCCGTGTATAGGTCCCTGACTGTCAGTGTCCCCCCGTCCTGCCTCCACCTTTTGAAGGTGGCGTCAGTCAGTGCTGGTGTGAACCTATGGTTGTTGCAGATGGGAGCCCTGTTCGACATTTTGGTCAGACCAAGTTGCTGCCGCAGTTGGTTCCAGGATTGGAGGGTGGCTGTCACCACTGGGCTGCTGGAGTGTTTTTTGGGTGGGGATGGGAGTGCTGCCGTGGCGAGGGCCCGGAGGGAGGTTCCCATGCAGGAGGCCTCCTCCGCACGCACCCACTCAGCTCCTGGCTCCTGGATCCATCCCCTTACTCGCTCGGCTGTTGCTGCCCAGTGGTAGAATTGTAGATTCGGGAGGGCTAACCCTCCCCTGGTTTTTGTTTTTTGTAAGACCTTCTTTGGGATCCTAGCATTTTTACCCCCCCCCATACGAACGCCATGATGAGTTTGTCCAGCGCTTTGAAAAAGGCCTTGGGGATGTAGATCGGAATGGATCTAAACAGGAAGAGGAACCTGGGCAGTACGTTCATTTTGATCGTCTGAACTCTCCCCGCGAGGGAGAGCGGGAGTGTGTTCCATCTTTGCAGGTCCTTTTTAACTTCCTCCGTCAGGCTGGTGAGGTTCCATTTGTGGATCCCTTTCCAGTCATGGGCTATTTGGATCCCCAGGTAGCGGAATTTATGTCGGGCTTGTTTGAACGGCAGCCCCTTTAGTGCTGCCCCCCCCCCCCCCCCCCCCCCCCCCCCCCCCTTGCGGGTGCACTGGGAAGATCTCACTTTTGCTCATGTTGAGTTTGTAGCCCGAGAAGGCTCCAAACTCTTTCAGGAGCGCGATGATTCCGTCCATGCTGCTTTGTGGGTCCGAGATATAGAGGAGCAGATCATCCGCATAGAGTGAGACTCTGTGCTCTCTACCTCCCCTTCGGATCCCCCTCCAATTTTTTGCTGCCCTGAGCGCGATTGCTAGCGGTTCAATTGCTAGTGCGAACAGCAGCGGGGACAGTGGGCATCCTTGTCTGGTGCCCCTGTGCAGCTGGAAGTATTGGGAGTTGGTATTGTTGGTCTGTACACTCGCCATGGGAGCGTTGTACAGGAGCTTTACCCAAGCGGTGAACCCTGTTCCAAGCCCGAACCGCTCCAGTACCTCTATGAGGTATTTCCACTCGACTCTGTCGAAGGCCTTTTCTGCGTCCAGGGAGACGATCACCTCTTGTGTTCTCTCCCCGGAGGGGGTCATTATCACGTTCAGCAGGCGCCTGATGTTCGCGGTAAGCTGTCTACCTTTGACAAAGCCCGTCTGGTCCTCTGTGACCACCTCAGGTACACAGTCTTCTAGCCTTTTGGCTAGGATTTTGGCCAGTATTTTGGCGTCTGCATTCAGCAGAGATATGGGTCTGTATGACCCACATTCCGTTGGGTCTTTGTCTTTCTTAGGTATCAGCGAGATTGAGGCCTGTGCTAACGTGGGTGGCAACGTGCCCCTAGCTAGCGAGTCTGTGAACATCTCCCGCAGGTGCGGGGCCAGCGCTGTCGCAAATTTTTTGTAGAAGTCCGCCGGGAATCCGTCCGGTCCCGGCGCCTTCCCCGCCTGCATGGAGCTAATGCTCTCCATGATCTCTCCCAGTGCTAGTGGTGCTTCCAGATCCCGTTTCTGCCCTCTCCCACAACTGGTATGTCCAGTCCGTCAAGAAACCGGTTCATCCCAGCCTTCCCCGTTGGGGGCTCTGAGGTGTACAGCTCTTGGTAGAAGGCCTTGAAGGTTTTGTTAATCCTCTCTGGTTCTGTTTCCAACGTGCCTCTGGTATCTCTGATTTGCGCAATTTCTCTGCTGGCTGCCTGCTTTCTCAGCTGGTGGGCCAACAGGCGGCTGGCTTTGTCTCCGTGTTCGTATAGGGCCCCACGTGCCTGGCGGAGTTGGTGTACTGCTTTCCTGGTGGAGAGCAGGTCAAAGTTCCTTTGTAATTCTTTTCTCTCCGCCAGGAGTTCTACAGTCGGGGCCTCGGAGTATTTATGGTCTACCTCCAGTATGGAGTCGACCAGCTTCTGCCTAGCCACCCTTTCCTCCCTATCTCTTTGCGCTTTGTAGACCATGGCTGATCTGATACTAACCTCAAATCTGCATCCCACCTACCTCCGATAACCTGTGACCCACTTGTTTCCCACCTCGGCCTTAAATATGTTAAAAGGGCGCAATTCTCCAGAAAAATATCGAAGTGTGGTAGCAAGCGGGAATTGCCGCGAGCTTCCCGGCGCTCAGCCCAGCAAGGCCGGCAACACAATTCAACGTTAATTGGTCCACTTAACCATGCCTCAAGGGCTTCTTGCTGCAAATGAAGGCTCGCCAGCTGATTCACGAGCACCGCACATGCCAACTCTCCACTAACAAGGCCGAGCAGCACTTAAGCCGCACTTCCCCAACCAACCCCAGCCGAGGAGAACAGCCCAAGATTCGGGGATGCTGACGTGGGGAGGCTCCAAGGGTCCCGGGGAGTCAGCCACATGGCAGCCAGTGCTACCCCAATCACCTTCCACTGAGGTGGTGGCAGTTGTCAGCTCAGGGAGTGTGACCAGGAGGACTGGCCTCGAGGAGCATGCCCTGGAGGTGATTGGGGTGGCCGAGGACAGATCGGTCACCCACGCCGAGGCTGGCTGACGCGGCAGAAGTGAGGAACCACTGGGTTCCACCCGGAGGGCCTGTCAAACGTGAATTGTTTTGCCTGACTGACTGACCCATCCCTCCTACTGACCACCTGTCCATTCTCCCCTGCAGGTCCTCCAGCAGATGGCACCGGCTCATCCCAGGTGGCACCATCTCCTGCCGTCCAGGAGGCCACCTCGGAGGAGAGCTCTGAGGATGCAACCATTATAGTTGCAGAACAGCTGTAATCCCCACCCTCCACCAGCATAGATACACAAACCATGGTGGAAAATGTTAATGGACCGGCCTCTGGGGCACAAACTGGTGAGCACTGCACTGCTGATGATGCACATCAGGTGGAGGCAGGAACCCCCAGGAGACAGCGGTCGGAGATCTATTGGATCCCAGGACCCAGCTGGGACCCAGCTTGATGCTGAGCCTCTGGTACAGAATTTCCCGGAGTTGATGGAGACGATAGGGTGCAGCCGGGACATTCAGAGGGAGATGTCAGTGTCACTACAGCAGATCCATAGCCAATTGGAGGAACCCCAGAGACTACGGGTGCAGGAGGTGGCACTGGCAACATGTGGTACCAAGGCCAACAGTGCTGTGGTGACGATCGCAGTGGAGACCGCAGTGACATCGGCACCACTAGTGTCCAAGGCATCGCGCAGTCCTTGACGACCATGGCTGAGGGTCACGACAGAATGTTCGACTCGCTGGGAATGTTACCCAATACGAGGCTGACCTTGACAAGGTTCTGTGGAACATGTCCCACTCTCAGATGGGCATTGCCGAGGCACTGTAGAGCATGTCCCAGTCACTGAGGAGCATTGCCGAGGGCATCGACACGATGATGCGGACCGTGGGGAACCACCAGGCCATGCAGAGCCAGATGATGCAGCGGCAGCCAGGCTCGAGCCTGCTGCCCTTCCATCCCAAGGTGAAACCCAGGGCTCTATGGACACCGACCGGGAAGAGGGGGTACTGGATGCCATCCCAAACCCATCCCATGGCATGGCGACAGTGGCCACCAGCTACCCAGAAATCCATCCCTCTGATGAGGCTGTATCTCGGAGTCAGCACCCAGAGCAGGGCAGCACGGCTGCGCACGTGCCATTGGCAAGTGAGCTGGGGCCCTCCGGCCCCAGAGCCCCCAGCAGACGCCTGACATGGGCATTGAAGGCTGCCAGACGAGTTGGGCAGCTGGCAGCCTCCACCACTGATGTGCATCCTGGGGAGGTACCTAGATGTAGTGGTAGAGCTAGGAGGGCAAAGCACATCAAGGATCACTGAGGGCACTGAGAGAAGGGGGGATGAGATGGGGGTGTGAAGGGAGATAGGGGGTGTGGGTGGGCCGCACCATCGGGAAAGTGGGGAACTGTATAGAACATCAAACACACTTGTGCACAACCAGTAGGATGTGTCTGTCAATTTCTTCTGCAATGCATTGTCATGTGCAAGTAATGGGTGTCGGCAAGCACTCAGCAGACAGGCAGGGGTCAGACTATGGCATAGATTGAGTTCTCTGTGGGTTATCATCGCCCACCTGCCCTCAACAGTGACCCGTTGATGGGGTCGCCACAGTCCCAGCACCCTAGATCGGGAACTGGGAGTGGGTGATGATGGACCAGATAACGTCCTAAGTGAATCGGGTGATTATGAGGCCCTCTGGGCTTGTCGGACCCTCACTGCTACTGCCCGTCCTGCAGCCTCCAACTGGGCCTCTGGTTCCTCCTTGGCCTCGTCCTCCAGCCGCTGCTAGTCCAGCGCCTCCTCATCATCCTCTTCCTCCTTATCCTCGTCTTTGTCCTCCTCCTCCTCCTTGGAGGTGGCCACATGTTTCTGATGAGCAACCCCCAGGACATTGCCCCTCTGCTGTGCGAGGTAGTGGAGGGCACAGCAGACCACCACAAAGTGGACTACCCTCCAGGCGGCGTATTGGAGTGCAGACCGAGTGATGGCTGCATCGGAACCGCATTTTGAGCAGTCCGATACACAGCTCAATGACAGCCCAGGTGTCTGCAAGGGCCTCATTGTAGCCAGTCTCCACTTTGGTCACCGGTCTCCAGATTGGTGTCTGTCATAATATACACACAAGTATATGATGGTGCACAGACAGGCATTGGTTGACACACAGGATGACCAATGAACACACAGAACACAGCAGCCAATCACCAGACAGGACACGGCCACTATAAAGCCAGAGGGCACTAGTTTTCCCGCTCTCTCAGGATCCAGCCTCTGAGACAGTCAGAGCCCATGAGCAACAACTAGAACAAGAACATCCACCATGTGGCAGTAAGATAGTCTGGTCAGGTTAGCCTCAGGTCTCCAGTCAACTCAACATAGTGTCAACCCACAGTTAAAGTATGTTTAATAGTTAAGAGTTCAACAAAATAGAGTTGCATTTCTTCAAGTGTTCGTAGCCTGTCGCTCTCACTGCTACAATAAACGCAGTCCTCGCAGCTTACCCAACACATCAGTGTCATTAACCAGGTCCTCAGCGGATATTCCTTATTCTCAAGAGCCAGTCGCCCATCCTTGGGTGGTCCTTGAAGAGGCCGGGGATGATCGACTGCCCCAGGATGTAGCTGTCATGCACACCTCCTAGGAAGCTTTCACACACATGCATGATCTTCGTTGGTGGTCGCACACGAACTGTATGTTGAGGAATTGGGATCCCTTTCTGTTAACGTAGGGCACCCCCAGATGGCCCGGTGAGCACAGGGTGGTATCTATGACCCCTGGACCTGAGGCATCCTAGTGATGGCGGAACAACCTGCTGCCCGGGCATCCTATTGGGCCTGGTCCATATCAGAAATTATGTAGTTTTCCGCCTGGGCATACATGTCATCGTGCCCTGCCGGATGCACCTGCGGGCTGTGGCCTGTGAGATACCACACAGGTCCCCACTTGAGCCCTGGAATGATACCATGGCATAAACGTTCAGGGCTGCGGGTGTCATCCTCCTCCACGTGGTATCAAGTCCACGAGGTTACGGCACAGGTATCGCACTGTCTCCTTGTTGAGGCGGAGCCTCCTGCGGCATGCGCTGTCCGTCTTCTGTTCGAATAACCAGCAGCACCTGTACACCCTGGACCACCGTGCGACTCACCTCTGGCTCCCTCCCTGGCTGATGGGCGGTCGGGCCCCCTGGGTGTGGGGCGGGGTTCAGCATATGGGCCACTGCGTCGAGCGTGTGCAGACACTGCTGCTGCTGTTGCCGCCTCCAGCCTCTGGCCGCATTGCCTCGCAGCAGCACCACTAGGGCAACTTCTGCATCTAAATTCCCTTCCATAGAGTTCAATATCTGTAAGGCATTGGGAGAGGGTGTTAGATTGACAAACATGGTGGCTTCCAACCTGGGACCCTCCATTCCCCCACTGATACCCCCCCCAACCCCACCCAGAATGCTCTGCCCTAGGCACACCCAGCCACTGAGGGCCCCCTTACCGGACTCCAGACCCTGTACCCCCCTCAGAACGTCAACTGGACCGGGTGTTGGACCACCCCATGACACTCACCCACCCACCAGCCGAGCTGTGTCCCATCCACTGGTTGTTCAGATGTTGGCTGCTGCATGTGTGCTGTTGCCTCCCGCAGTGTTCAGGCACAGTGTGCACCAACACAGTCTGATTGGGATGCTAGGCAATGACTCCCACATGCCACATGGCCCGACCAGCCACAGAGAGCAACTTGGGATGTGTGCAGTGCTCACTTCAACACAATTGTAATTCCCTATTAGGTGGGGCAGGCAGGCAGAGGCAACAATTGTCCCCGGAACAGAATTGTCACATGATCCAGGGGTTGGCATGGAGGTGTCGCGAGCGGTTGTCTCCCGGTTGCTCTCCCAGCACCTCCTCCCCTACTCTCCATGGCAGCCCATCCCCAGCCAAGGGTCCACCACCCCCTGCCCAACACTGAGGGAGCAAGCCCAGCATCCCGGGCTCTTTGCCTGTGAGCAAAGATCTCTACTCATCTCCTCGGCTCCCCACGGAAGCCCTTCCGTTAGGTTCACGTTTTTTAAAAGGAGTACTAATCGGCGCCAGCGTGACCACTTCCTGAGGAGGCCGATAAGTGACAGGAGGCTGTTGGATGTGGGGTGGCTCCCATTAATTGTATGGAAATAGGGCTTAAGTGGTGATAATTGGTTTCCCGCCACACTACGGCGAAATCCCGATTTTACCTCCGGGAGCGGGCTGGTTGCATCACAAACTGTTTGGCACCCGCGGGTGCTCATTTTTGGTTTCTCCCGCTATTCACCAGCCTCGTTCGGCTTGAGCGAGAGTGTAATGAAGCTGGAGAATTGCGCCCTAAGAATCTGCTTCTACCACATTTTCAGGAAGAGAGTTTCAAAAAATTCACAATCCTCTGAGAGACAGTTTTTTTGCCTCATCTTGTTTTAAATGTGTGAGCCCCTTATTTTTAAACAGTGACCTCTCGTTCTAGATTCTCCCACAAGAGGAAAATCCTGTCAAGACCCCTCAGGATCTTATGTTTCAATTAAGTCACTTCTTACTCTTCTAAACTCCGGCAGGTAAAAGCCTAGCCTGTCCAACATATTCCAATTACTTGCTGTACCTGCCTTTTGAGATTTATTCCCTTGGACATCTCAGAACTCTGCAATCTCTCACATTTAGATAATATGCTTATTTTTCAGTCTTCCTGCTAAAGTGGAAAATGTCATGTTTTCCCACATTATACTCCATTAATCAGATCTTGCCCATTCACTTAACCTACCTATATCTTTTTGTAACCTCCTATGTCCTCTTCACAATCTCCTACCTATCTTTATGACATCAGCAAATTTGACAACCGTCCCTTCGACCAAGTCATTTATATAAATTGACGTCTCAACACTGATCCCAATGGCACACCGCTGTTACATTTTGCCTATTTGAAAAAGACCCATTTATGCCCATACTCTGTTTCCTGTCAGCCAGCCAATCTTTTATCCATATCAATATATTACCCCTTATACCATGAGCTTTTATTTTCCACAATAACCGTTGATGTGGCACTTTATCAAATGTATTCTGGAAATCTAAGTATAGTACATTCACCAGTTCCCCATTGTCCAAAGCACATGTAACTTCCTCAAAGGACTCCAATAAGTTGGTTAAACATGATTTTCCTTTCACAAAACCATGTTGACTTTGCCTGATTACCTTGAGCTTATCCAAGTGCCCTGCTTTAACTTTGTTAATAATAGTTTCTCACTTTTTCTCTATGACAGATGTTAAGCTAACTGGCCTGTAGTTTCCACTTTCTGTCTCTGTCTCTCTTTGAATAATGAATAGAACAGGCTCGAGTTCAGTGCCCATACAGTCAGCAAGTGCTGAGTATAACCCAGTTTTCAGCAAACAAACTAAATTGGAGTCAAGCACAACCCATACAAAGAAAGTCATTTACATTGAATTCTTAAAAGAATCTGACATCCGTTTATTTACATCTTTCCCCATTCTCACTGTTTTTACATGGATGGTGGCATTGTGGTAATCTGACTAGACAAGTAATCCAGAGGTTTGAGCTAACACTTTAGGTATGTAGTCATGGCTGAGTGGTTAAGGCAGTGGATTTGTAATCCGATGGGGTTTCCCCATTTAGGTTTGAATCCTTCTAAATTTGGTTCTCACAAATGTGAATAAATTCCTGTCACAGCACATGGAATGGAAAAATCCTCAAGGTTAGCAAATTAAATTCATTCGAGCATACAAAATATAGTTAGTCCACCAAATCTATCCCACACTCTAATGACCAGAGAATCACAGCTAACACATCTTCCCTTTCCCATCAGTTGGAAATTATGGTGACCACTTCATTGTTTCTTTCTCGCTGTAACACAAATCTCATGAGCCACAGTAAATGCATGTGTTGAACACACAGTATGAACATTACTTTCTGCACCAGAGCCTACTCCTTCAGTGACCAGTTTCTCTATCTTTGCACACTCAACCCACCATTATTTACATTATTAATATGCAGATTCGAGACATCTGAAGAAAAAGCAGACACTTCGGATTAAAAAAATTAATTTTAAAATCAGTGGTCAGGGACGTGCACTGATCTGAAAATATCAAGAGCAGATACATCGTACCACCAACATTCCCTCCACGAAACCCAATAATAAACAACAACTTGAATTTGGATCAAACGTTTACTGGAACAGAAAGTCCCAAAGCTGAGATAGGTGGGCATAAGAAAATGGATGTTGAACCAGGAAGAGGAAGATCAGCTGAGCTGACCAAAAGCCTATTTGGAAAGGTGTATTTGTGGAAATATTTTTAAAAGTTAGATCGAAAATGAAAGAGAATTAATTAAAAATACCAGTGGGAAAGTCATTTTGCTCACCAGTAATCCTTCCAGCAGGAAAACTCCATTCAATAAGGGGAAGCAAGCATAGGAATAAATTTGTATCTTTAGTATGTCCAACACACATTTGCTTGGAGCAAAAATGTCGGGCATGCAATGATTTCCAGGTATATATGCCCTCTGAATGAAGTTCTGCATCAGCAGAGTCAAAGGCAAAAGTCGTTCCATTTTCTTTTTCATTCCAAATACCGGCTCCGTGATTTTATTTCTTCCATTGCACCTTTGTTTATCACTAGCCTCAGATAAAGTCTCCTCTAAGGATCCTATATTTAGTTGGTCTGAAGAATCTCATTTTAGGTCCTACTTGGTTTGGGACCACAGCACGAAGTGATGCGAAAATGGCAATAGCTAAAAATCTCAGTTAAGGAGCCCTCAGGATGACTGATGCCAGAAATGGTTTGCTGACCACATTACCCAAAATCAAAATGTTGGTCTGAATCTTCCGAGATGCAGTAATACTGAGCACATTGTGCGCAAAGATTCACCAAACTTGACGCTGCCACCTATTTCTTCAGTGGTTGGAGTCATACCTGGCACAAAGGAAGATGGTGGAGGTGGTTGGTCATTCATCTCAACTCCCAGGACATCACTGCAGGGATTCCTCAGGGTAGTGTCCTAGGCCCAACATAGTCAGCTGCTTCATCAATGACCTCCCTTCCATCATAAGGGAGCACGGTAGCATGGTGGTTAGCATAAATGCTTCACAGCTCCAGGGTCCCAGGTTCGATTCCCGGCTGGGTCACTGTCTGTGTGGAGTCTGCACGTCCTCCCCGTGTGTGCGTGGGTTTCCTCCGGGTGCTCCGGTTTCCTCCCACAGTCCAAAGATGTGCGGGTTAGGTGGATTGGCCATGCTAAATTGCCCGTAGTGTCCTAAAAAGTAAGGTTAATGGGGGGATTGTTGGGTTACGGGTATAGGGTGGATACATGGGTTTGAGTAGGGTGATCATTGCTCGGCACAACATTGAGGGCCAAAGGGCCTGTTCTGTGCTGTACTGTTCTATGTTCTATAAGATCAGAAGTGAGGATGTTTGCGGATGACTGCACAAGGTTCAGCACCATTTGCGACTCCTCACATAATGAAGCAGTCCATGTCCAAATGCAGCAAAACCTGGACAATACCCAGGCTTGGGCTGACAAATGGCAAGTTGCATTCGTGCCAGGCAATGACCATCTCTGACAAGAGTGGATCTAACCCTTGACATTCTTTTCTTTCAAATATTTTTATTCTCCTTTTTCACATTTTCTCTCAAATTTGCACCCACCAACAATTAACAATAGGTAGTAACAAATATAATGTCAATCCCCATATCAACAACAACAATCCCATCCTCCCACCAACCCCCAAACAACTGCCTGCATGTAAACATAAACAAATAACCAGTTTCTGATCAATGGCAACACCCATAGTCACCATTAACACAAATAGTCCCCTCCCCCCAACCCTCCCACCTCTCCCAAACCCCCCCCATATGTTCGATGTTATCCAATTCTTGAAAGTGCATAAAGAATAACGCCCATGAATTGTAGAACTTCTCCATTCTTCCCCTCAGTTCAAACTTAACCTTCTCAAGATTGAAGAATTCCAACATGTTCACCCGCCATTCCAGAGCACAGGGTGGAGGGGTTGCTCTCGATCCCAACAGGATCCACCTTCGGGCGATCAATGAGGCAAAGGCAACAACATCTGCCTCCGCACCCGTTTCTAACCCCAGCTGGTTTGACACCCCAAATATGGCCTCCCGAGGGCCCGGGTCCAATTTCACGTGCACCACTTTAGAGATTACCCTAAAAACCTCCTTCCAGAATCCTCCAATTTGGGCAGGACCAAAACATATGAACATATGAAATGAAATGAAATGAAAATCGCTTATTGTCATGAGTAGGCTTCAATTAAGTCACTGTGAAAAGCCCCTGTCGCCACATTCCGGTGCCTGTCCGGGGAGGCTGGTACAGGAATCAAACCGTGCTGCTGGCCTGCTTGGTGGGCTTTAAAAGCCAGTGATTTAGCCGAGTGAGCTAAACCAGCCCCTCCCCAAACCAGCCCCATATGTGGGCGAAACCCACGCAAACATGGGGAGAATGTGCAAACTCCACACTCCAGAACCGGGATCGAACCTGGGACCTCGGCGCCGTGAGGTAGCAATGCTAACCACTGACAACATGTTCATTTTAACCACCTGTACCCGACCCGCCAGTGACAGAGGGAGACCATCCCATCTTGCCAGATCAGCTTTCACTCTACCCACCAAACTAGAAATGTTGCACCTAAGGAGCCCCCCCTGCTCCCCCCAATCCCAAGCAACCTGTGATGTGTTGGGTACTCTGGATCTGTGGAGACTGCGTTTACCTCAGCAGTAACATAGACAGGATACCAACATTTGTAGAAGTACAACTCTATTTTATTTAACTAAGAGCTGTTAAACATACTTGCACTGTGGGTCGACACTATGTTAGATTGACTGAAGACCTATGCCGAACCTGACCAGCCTATACTGCTAGCCACATGGTAGATGTTTGTGCTACCGACTGCGGACTCTGTCTGTCTCAGAGGCTGCATCCCGAATGAGCGGGAAAACTAGTGCCCTCTGGCTTTATAGTGACCGTGCCCTAACTGGTGATTGGCTGCTGTGTTCTGTGTGTTGATTGATCTTGCAGTGTGTCAGTCAGTGTGTGTCTCTGCACTATCATATACTTATGTGTATATTATGACATCCCCCTTTTTAAAAAAAAAAATGTGTGTGCACATGGCAATAAATAATGTAGTATGTGAATGTTCCTAACTATGTGGGCATATGTGAGCATATTTGCAGAACTATATACAGAAACTCTAATATATTTACATAGGAAGGTGTCTAGTGCAGATGAACAGTATGTAACACAAAGCATAACTAGAATAACAATATGTACAAACCAGTGAGTTAATAAAACAGTGTAACGAAACAATCAGTTCATGAGTTCAAAGAGTCCATGAATTTAGGCAGTTCATAAATTCAGTCTCTGAGGTCGGCGGCGAATTCTGTTTGACCAAAGGAGCATTTGGCTCTGTTGAGGCAGAGGCCATGCTCATGGATTCTTCGAAAGACGCGTTGGAGGTGATCAATGTGCTCCTGTGGGGTGGTAGACCAGACAATGATGTCGTCCACATGTACGCGAACCCCTTCGATGCCCTCCATCATCTACACCATTATTCTGTGGAACACGTCCGATGCTGAGATGATGCCAAACGGCATCCGGTTGTAACAATACCGGCCAAATGGGGTGTTAACGGTGCTGTTTAGCACACAGGGGCTGTTTAGCACAGGGCTAAATCGCTGGCTTTGAAAGCCGACCATGGCAGGCCAACAGCACGGTTCGATTCCCGTATCAGCCTCCCTGAACAGGCGCCGGAATGTGGCGACTAGGGGCTTTTCACAGTAACTTCATTTGAAGCCTACTTGTGACAATAAGCAATTTTCATTTCATTTTTCATTTCAGAGCTTCCGACTGGATGCGTCAAGTTGGATCTGCCAGAACCCCCTGGATGTGTCTAGCTTGGTGAAAAATTTGGTGCGAGCCATCGCGCAGGTGAGTTCTTCACGCTTTAGTATGGGATAGTGTTCTCTCATAATATTGCGGTTGAGGTCCTTGGGATCAATGCATATGCGTAACTCGCCGGATGGTTTCTTAACGCACACCATAGAGCTGACCCAGTCAGTCGGTTCTGTAACTTTCGATATTACGCCCTGATCCTGGAGGTCCTGCAGCTGCTGCGTGAGGCGGTCCTGGAGGGGTGCTGGTACCCGGCGAGGTGCATGCACCACAGGCGTGGCATTTGGTTTTAACAAGATTTTATTAGCGTATGGGCGCGTGACCATGCCCTCGAATGCACCGTGGTATCGGGTGATGATGTCCTTAAGTTGTGTCTGAAAGTCGGCGTCCGGAGATGCGGAAACATCAGCGGGTGACAGGGAGTGAACCCTTTGGACAAGGTTTAGGAGTTTGCACGCCTGAGCACCAAGCAGGGAAGCTTTAGTGGATCCCACTATTTCGAATGGCAGGGTAGCCTTTAATGAATGGTGCGACACTACAAGCTGGCAAGAGCCACTGGCAGCAATGGCATTGCCATTATAGTCCAGAAGCTGGCAGGCGGATGGCAGGATGGTAGACTTGACATGAAGGCTTTCGAGGTCAGACTGCGCAATTAGTTTGGCAGACCCCCCCCCCCCCCCCCCCCCCCCCACCTCTGCCCCCAGCCCCGGCCGAGACATCACAAAATGCTCATGCTTGTCTAGATTTAAATTGTACCCCGAGAAAGACCCAAGCACCCGAAGCAGCTCCAATATTCTCCCTATTGACACACTCGGTTCTGACACGTATAACAAGTCATCGGCACATACGAACACCCTATGCTCTATTCCTCCCCCACATTATCCCTTTCCATACTCCCAAACTTCTTAACGCGATGGCCAACGGCTCAATCGCGAATGCAAAAAACAGCAAGGCGGACATAGGACATCCCTGCCTCATCCCAGGGTGGTGAGAAAAGTATCTCGAGCTGTTGTTATTTGTGCGGACACGCCCTCGGCTCCTTATCCAGTAGCTTTGCCTAGTCCACAAATCGTGGACGCCCCTTGACATTCAACGGGATTACCATCGTTGAATCCCCACAATCAACAACCTGGGGGTTGCCATTGATCAGAAACTGAACTGGACTAGTCACATTAATACTATGGCTACCAGGACAGGTCAAAGGCTAGGAATCCTATGGCGAGTAACTCACCTTCTGACCCTCCCAAAGCCTGTCCACCAAGTAAAGGAATACTTTCTACTTGCCTGGATGAGTGCAGCTCCAACAACACTCAGGAAGCTCAACACCATCCAGGACAAAGCAACCCGCTTGATTGCTCCCCCTTCCACAAACATTCAAACCCTCCACTATCACTGATGATAAGTGGCAGCCCTATCTACCATCTACAAGATGTACTGCAGTAACTCACCAAGGTTCCTTAGACAGTACCTTCCAAACCCACGACCACTTACCATTTAGAGGGAATAGAGCAGCAGATACCTGGTAACCCCACCACCTGGAGGTTCCCCTCCAAGTCACCGACCACCCTGACTTGGAAATATAACATCGTTCCTTCACTATTGCTGGGGTAACATCCTGGAACTCCCTTCCTAACAGTACAGTGGGTGTACTTACCTCTCAAGGACTGCTGCGGTTCAAGAAGGCCACACATCACCACCTTCTGAAGGGCAACTAGGGATGGGCAATAAATGCTGGCCTAACCAGCAGTGCCCACATCACGTAAATTAATTTTTAAACAACTTTTGGATTTACTTTATTTTCTCCTCTACATTGTTCATCCTTCTTCACGTTCTTTCATCTAGCTGAGGATTGGGTGCAATGTTGTTCCAGTTGTTTCAACTGAAAACAACAGCACTTTTGCAACAAGGTTTAGTTTCTAACTTTGGGATGATACTCAGTGAGGTACCTATCTTTTCCAAGGTGACTGGCCACAAGTTTGCTTTATCATGTGAGTGCCCTGGATCATGTATCTTGCTGGTGTCTGTCTTCAGAGTCATTGTCCTGTTTCTAGGATCATCTGCCTCTTCCATCCTTCTAGACTTCATGGGCAGGTTCTCCGTTCCTGAGACAAAGTTTTGGCGCCGTGACAGAATTCGTGGACTTCTACCACAGCAAAAACTGGCACAGCACCTGGACTGATTCTGCGACAATGGAGGGGCCAGCACTGGCACTACGTGGAACACGACCGATTCCAATGTAAAATGGTGTCTGATTTGTCGGGTCTGCGATTGAAACTCAGGAAGCTGAGAAGCTCCAACCGCATATACACATGTCAGTTCCCACACAAACTCATCCCAGCCAACAAGATGGCACTGGTTGTGCGGGAGCACGCCCATCCCATTGATGGGTCAGCTGGGACCTGGGAGGGACACCCATATTACCCGTGGCATTAAGTTCTCAGTGGGTAGTCGACGGCATGCGCAGCTGCATGGCTGCCTTGCAGGCTGCGGCAATGGTGTCCATTGCCCCTCACAGCCCACCACCTGGCAACCGCCCGCTACTCCCCCCGGCCTTGGCAGAAGCCCCCGGCTAGCAGCACAGCTGTCAGCACACATGGCGATGTTGGACACTTTCTGTACCCCCTCTGTCACCCTCAGCAGCCATGGTTATTGGAAGCACAAGTGAACCTCGCCGGCGGAGATGGACAATCATGGAGGCCCCGGAGAATACTGGTCAGGCCCGCTATTGATATGCAAACGGCATTTACTGCACGGGCCGAGTGGAATGCATTGATGCTGCTGTCGAGGCACTGGAGAACAGCAATTTGGCGTGAACCTGCCATGCACCACGATTTTGGCATCAGAAATGATTTCCCACCCAATTGCCTTTCCCGATTTTGGCACTGGCCGACAGAGAATCCCGCCCCATGAATTTAGAGGGATGGTGTCTCCAAACGCACCAGACGAAGCTGATGTTACCCGTTCTGAGTTTAGCTTGTCAACTGTGGTGAGCTACAAGGTTATGTGTGCTGCGGTGCATTGGCAGCTGTTTGGAGGCATAAGTGGGAGCTGAGCACACTGTGGGGCACCAATGAGCCGTACTCACATTCAAAACAGGGGCGGAATTCTCGACCCCCCGCAGGGTTGGGGAATCGCCCGGGGCCTTTGTAAATCCCACCCCCGCCGTGGCCGGATTTCTCCGGGGGGGGGGGGGGGGGGGGAATCACACCGCGCCG
Source organism: Scyliorhinus canicula (assembly GCF_902713615.1). Lineage (NCBI taxonomy): Eukaryota > Metazoa > Chordata > Chondrichthyes > Carcharhiniformes > Scyliorhinidae > Scyliorhinus > Scyliorhinus canicula. The sequence continues at coordinate 59,256,918 of NC_052149.1, forward strand.
GTCAGCGGGCCCCCCGCGGCGATTCTCCAGCCCGCAATGGGCTGAAGTCCCGCCACTGTCAGGCATCTCCCGCTGACGTGGTTTACACCACCTCTGGTGCCGGCGGGAGCAGGCGGCGGGAGCGGGCCCCGGGGTCCTGGGGGAGGCGCAGGGCTATCTGACCCCGGGGGGTGCCCCCATGGTGGCCTGGCCCGCGATCGGGGCCCACCGATCGGCGGGCGGGCCTGTGCCCTGGGGGCACTCTTTTTCTTCCACCGCCGCCGCCGCCACAGCCTCCACCATGGCGGAGGCGGAAGAGACCCCCTCCACTGCGCATGCACCGGGGTGACGTCAGCAGCTGCTGACGCTCCGGCGCATGCGCGGACTCACGCCGACCGGCGAACGCCTTTCGGCCAGCCCCGACGCCGGTCGGCGGGGCGCCAAAGGCCATTGCCACCGGTTGGCGGAGCGGAAGCCACTCCGGCGCGGGCCTAGCCCCTAAAGGTGCGGAGAATTCCGCACCTTTTGTGAGGCCCGACGCTGGAGTGGTTCTTGCCACTCCGGTACACTGGGACCCCCCGCCCCGCCGGGTAGGGGAGAATCCCGGCCCTGGAGTGAGTGGCTGATACTAACTCAGAGGTGCTGGTTCAGTTACAGCAATCCCTCCATATACTCCTCGTTCATTTTTTAATTGCTTAATGGTATTGTGCACTGTGGGGTAGATCCTTTACTTAGCCTTCCCAATTCAAAATCAAATTAAGCATTATGACAAATATGCTTTAAGCCAGTATTTATGCATACCCGAATATGTTCTACAGCTTCAATTCCTAAAATTAATGCTCCGTAAAGTATCATTATCTTAGAAAACCTCTTTTGATATAAACTTGTCTAAGGTACCTAATGTTAACTTATCCTTTAAGACACGCAGAACAGAATACAAAACACTTCAATTACTTCATTATCCAACTCACACCTGAAAAAAACTGGCTTGCTGCAGCATTCTTTAAAGAAACTTCTCCGGCTGCAGTGAGTTCAGTATACATAGCTGGATAGCTGATATTTTTCCTTTAACAGTTTAGCTGTAGTACTGTGTTTAGCCTTTTGCACAAGTTTGCAGAGGTGGTGTTTAAGAATAAAAACTACATGCCATCTCAAAATTGCCCCCAACACTATAATGAAGTTCAAACTATAACATGAGACTCTGACTGGGTCTGTACAGCCTCCAGCACTGAGGTGGGTCTGGTTAAAAATAATCTCAGGTAATCCCTATTCTGTGGTGGCCGACTCCTAGGAGGTCTGCCTGCAAAGTGAAACAGGTTTGGAAGCTTTAACATATTTGGCATGTCATTCACCTTAAGTACTCTGTTGACCCGATTCTACATATAATTCTAACTGTGATTATCATTTGTCAGCTGTCATATATTGTAAAGAGGGTTTTAAAAAATGTACAGTGAGTATCAAACATGTCATTTACTAAGAAGACATCCCTAGTCTTTAATCCCTATTTATTTTCCACAGGGAATCTTTTCAATTTCTGGATAAAATAGACATAAATTACTTTCATTGATGTGACTATCACACAAGCTCTTGTCATGATCTCTAAACATTGGTAGAATTAACTTTGAAATCAAATTCAAGCCATTTTAATTTTATATAAAAACATCTAGATGAATTTAAATTTATAATTATAATACACTGGATTAGCCCATAAAAGTGAAATGACTCCCCCATGCATTAAATTCTTTTTTTCTCTTCCTTTTAAAAAAAATTTAGAGTACCCAATTCATTTTTTCCAATTAAGGGGCAATTTAGAGTGTTCAATACCTTGCACATCTTTGTGCTGTGGGGGCCAAACCCACGCAAACACGGGGAGAATGTGCAAACTCCACACGGATAGTGACCCAGAGCCGGGATCGAACCTGGGACCTTGGCGCCGTGAGACTGCAGTGCTAGAAACTGAGCCACCGTGCTGCCCTAAGTTTTATTTAACCAGCCAACCTGTTAAAGGATGAGAAATGAAAGGAGTTGGTCTTGCAAACAGAAAAATAACGAAAATAATCAAGGGATAATACAACCTGTAGTTTTCTCGTATACTTTTGAGCTATTGGGTGAAGAATGCCATAGGAACAGACAAAGGGGCAGGACACCTAACCATATGCATTTTAGAAAAAGCACTTGGAACAAAAACAAAAATGGAAGTGGGAATATTGCAACGTGCAATTACTCAGATGAATAGAATTTATGCATTTGTAAAGGAATATCTGAAGTTACGTGTGTTTACTTGGAGGGTCTGTGTTAGCGATGGAGGTCTCATTGAAGTGTTAACTTGCCATATGTTCGTACATTGAAGCTGACATATGGCATAGCAGTTATAATTAGTCGGAGGTAGCTTAAGCAAATGATGTTCTTCCTGAAAAGTTTATAGCTGCTGAAATGATATTCATAGTCTTTAAACAAAATAGATTAATTGGATCATGTCAAGAACTGTATAGGGTTAAATTTCAGGAGCTACGAGAATCAAAATCATATCAGTGTCACAGTGCCTGTTAAACTACAGTCTGTTTAACAGTGACATAGGATCAAGGATAAATGGAGAAATTATGCAAACATAGATAATCCAAAAATGACTCTGCTTGGAGGGTCTTCAAATGAAATGCATTGATGGTTGACAGTTCATTTTTGTCTGTTTGACATTTCTTTTGTATACTACAATGTGAGCTGCACAATCACTGTTTGTTTTCCATTAAACAAGCAGGGAAAAAATTCAAATTAAAGAAAAAATGAACAACTTTTACATTTAGTCTATTTCTTTAACTTTTTATCTATTATGAAAGTCTTAAAGTTGGCATGCCAAAAATAAATACTTTCATTCAGGATTCTCGAGTATTTGTTTGCCCTCAAGACGCGGATGACAAGGGAGATAGAGATTATGGTGAAACAAAAATGGAGGGTGTGTGATCCATGTCAGGCGAGTTCTTCAAGTGAAAATCAAAACAAATACAACAGGTTGAGAGGGGTGGTGAAGAGGGGAATAAGACTGCCAAGGAGAGAGTATGAGAACAGCATGACGGTCAGCAGTATGTAAATAGTAGGTGGGTAGTAAGAGGTGGAGTGGATCATATCAGAAACAAAGAGGGGGATATACACTGAGAGGTGCAGAATACAGTTAGAATAATTAATGATTTTTTTATATTTACATTCACTAAGGAAGAGGAATCCAATAAAATAGACATGAAAATAGTCGATGCAACGGATTGTGTGAAAATTGAAAGGAGAAGGTTTTGGAAAGGCTGGCTGTATTTAGGATAAGCAAGTGACCTGGTCCCAGGTTACTGAAAGAATTCGGGATAGAAGTAGTGCATGGGGTGCCAGAGGATTGGAGAGTGGCAAACGTGATACCCTTATTCAAGAAAGGAAGCAATGACAGTCCTAGGAAGTACAGGCCAGTTAATCTAACTTCAGTAGCGGATAAAAGTCTGCAATGCTAAATCAGAGAAAAAAAAAATCAACCAGCACGCAGAGATGAAACCTAATGAAAGATAGCCAGGATGGATTTGTAAACGAGAGATTGTGCTTGATTAAATTCATTGAATTTTTTGATGAATCATAGAATCTGCTGTGCAGATGGAGGCCATTTGGCCCATCGAGTCTGCACTGGCCCTTGGAAAGAGCACCCAAGCCCCTGTCTCCACTTCCACGGTAACATAGTGGTTATCAGAGTTGCCTCAGAGCTCCAGGCTCCCAGGTTCGATTCCCAGGACGGGTCAGTCTGTGCGGAGTCTGCACGTTCTCCCCGTGTCTGCGTTCGTTTCCTACGGGGGCTCCGGTTTCCTCCCACAGTCCAAAGATGAGCGGGTTAGGTGGATTGGCCGTGCTAAATTGCCCTTAGTGTCCAAACAGGTGGGGCGAAATTCGCCCAAAGGGAGACTGAGTGCCGACGCCGGAGTGAAACTTGGAGTGTTTCCTCCGGCATCGGAGGCCGCTCCTCACCCCCTATTCTCCCACCCCCCCGGGGGGCTAGGAGCAGCGGAGCGGGAAACTCGGCCGCCGAGAATGACGCGGCCGGTGCGCCTAAGTGACATCAGCCGCGCATGCGCAGGTTGGCCAGCTCCAACCCACGCAGGCGCGGTTGCCGTCTTCCCCTCCGCTGCCCCGCAAGATGTGGTGGCTTGATCTTGCGGGGTGGCGGAGGGGAAAGAGTGCGTCTCTTAGAGACGCTGGCCCGACAATCTGTGGGCACCGATCGCGGGCCAGTCCCCTCACGAGCACACCTGTGGTGCTCGATTCTCTCTCCGCCCCCTACAGGACTCACACTTACCTGTCATACACTGTTCACGCCGGCAGGGACCAGGTGTGGTTGCTGCTGGCGTGAACCCGTTGGGGTCGTCAGGCCGCTCGGCCCACCTGGGCCGGAAAATCGCCGGTCGCCGGGAAAAACGGCGAGCGGCGATTCTCTCCGAGCTGCGTGTCGCAAAATGTGACACGCCATTTTGGTGGGGGTGGGAGAATCGCGGGGGGTGCCAGGGCGGCGTGGCGTGATTCGCCCGGACCTCCCGCGATTCTCCCACCCGGCGTGGGGAGCGGAGAATCGTGCCCGTTAAGTGGGGGTTACTCGGTTATGGGGATAGGGTAGAGACATGGTCTTGAGTAGGGTCCTCTTTGTAAGGGCAGGTGCAGCCACGATGGGCCAAATGGCCTCCTACTGCACTGTAAATTCTGTGATACTTTGACTCTATCCTCATAACCCAGTAACCCCCACTTAACCTTGATGGACACTAAGGGCAATTTATCATGGCCAATCCACCTAACCTGCACTTCTCTGGACTGCAGGAGGAAACCGCAGCCCCCGGAGGAAACCCACGCAGACACAGGGAGAACGTGCAGATTCCACACAGTGACCCAAGCCGGATATCGAAGCTGGGACCCTGGAGCTGTGAAGCAACTGTGATAACCGCTATGCTACCACACTGTCCCCCACTGTGCTACCGTGCTGCCCCCCACTGTACTACCGTGCTGCCCCCCACTGTGCTACCCCACTGCCCCCCACTGTGCTACCGTGCTGCCCCCCACTGTAATACCGTGCTGCCCCTACTGTGCTACCGAGCTGCCCCCCACTGTGCTACCGTAGTGCCCCCAACTGTACTACCGTGCTGCCCCCACTGTGCTGCCCCCCACTTTACTACCGTGCTGCCCCACTGTGCTACTGTGCTGCCCCCCCCACTGTACTACCGTGCTGCCCCCCACTGTGCTACCGTGCTGCCCCATTGTGCTACCGTGCTGCCCCCACTGTGCTACCGAGCTGCCCCCCACTGTGCTACCGTACTGCCCCCCACTGTACTACCGTGCTGCCCCCACTGTGCTGCCCCCCACTGTACTACCGTGCTGCCCCACTGTGCTACCGTGCTGCCCCTACTGTGCTACCGAGCTGCCCCACACTGTGCTACCGTACTGCCCCCCACTGTACTACCGTGCTGCCCCCACTGTGCTGCCCCCCACTGTGCTACCGTGCTGCCCCACTGTGCTACTGTGCTGCCCCCCCACTGTGCTACCGTGCTGCCCCCACTGTGCTACCGTGCTGCCCCCACTGTGCTACCGTGCTGCCCCATTGTGCTACCGTGCTGCCCCCACTGTGCTACCGGGCTGCCCCACTGTGCTACCGTACTGCCCCCCACTGTGCTACTGTGCTGCCCCCACTGTGCTACCGTGCTGCCCCCACTGTGCTACCGTGCTGCCCCCCACTGTGCTACCGAGATGCCCCACGCTGTACTACCGTGCTGCCCCTGCTGTGCTACCGGGCTGCTCCCACTGTGCTAACGTGCTGCCCCCACTGTGCTACCGTGCTGCCCCCCACTGTACTACCGTACTGCCCCTACTGTGCTACCGTGCTGCCCCCCACTGTGCTACCGTGCTGCCCCCCACTGTGCTACCGTGCTGCCCCCACTGTGCTACCGTGCTGCCCCCACTGTGCTACCGTACTGCCCCCCACTGTGCTACCGTACTGCCCCCACTGTGCTACCGTGCTGTCCCCCACTGTGCTACCGAGCTGCCCCTACTGTGCTACCGTACTGCCCCCCAATGTACTACCGTGCTGCCCCCACTGTGCTACCGTGCTGCCCCCCACTGTGCTACCGTGCTGCCCCCCCACTGTGCTACCGGGCTGCCCCCACTGTGCTACCGTGCTGCCCCCCCCCCCACCGTGCTGCCCCCACTGTGCTACCGTGCTGCCCCCCACTGTGCTACCGTGCTGCCCCCCACTGTGCTACCGTGCTGCCCCCCACTGTGCTACCGTGCTGCCCCCCACTGTGCTACCGTGCTGCCCCCCACTGTGCTACCGGGCTGCCCCCACTGTGCTACCGTGCTGCCCCCACTGTGCTACCGTGCTGCCCCCACTGAGCTACCGTGCTGCCCCCCACTGTGCTACCGTGCTGCCCCCATTGTGCTACCGTGCTGCCCCCACTGTGCTACCGTACAGCCCCACACTGTGCTACCTCACTGCCCCCCACTGTGCTACCGTGCTACCCCCCACTGTGCTACCGTGCTGCCCCCACTGTGCTCCCGTACTGCCCCCACTGTGCTACCGTACTGCCCCCCACTGTGCTACCGTACTGCCCCCCACTGTGCTACCGTGCTGCCCCCACTGTGCTACCGTACTGCCCCCCACTGTACAACCATGCTGCCCCCACTGTGCTACCGTGCTGCCCCCACTGTGCTACCGTACTGCCCCCCACTGTACTACCGAGCTGCCCCCCACTGTGCTACCGTGCTGCCCCCACTGTGCTACTGTGCTGCCCCCCACTGTACTACCGTGCTGCCCCCACTGTGCTACCGTGCTGCCCCCCATTGTGCTACCGTGCTGCCCCCACTGTGCTACCGTGCTGCCCCCACTGTGCTACTGTGCTGCCCCCCACTGTGCTACCGTGCTGCCCCCCCACTGTGCTACCGTGCTGCCCCCACTGTGCTACTGTGCTGCCCGCACTGTGCTACCGGGCGTCTCCCACTGTGCTACCGAGCTGCCCCCACTGTGCTACCGTGCTGCCCCCCACTGTGCTACCGTACTGCCCCCCACTGTGCTACCGTACTGCCCCCATTGTGCTACCGTGCTGCCCCCCACTGTACTACCGTGCTGCCCCACACTGTGCTACCGGGCTGCTCCCACTGTGTTACCGAGCTGCCCCCCACTGTGCTACCGTACTGCCCCCCACTGTGCTACCGTGCTGCCCCCACTGTGCTACCGTACTGTCCCCACTGTGCTACCGTGCTGCCCCCCACCGTGTTACCATGCTGCCCCCACTGTGCTACCATGCTGCCCCCCCCCCACTGTGCTACCGTGCTGCCCCCCACTGTGCTACCGTGCTGCCCCCACTGAGCTACCGTGCTGACCCCACTGTGCTACCGTGCTGCCCCACACTGTGCTACCGTGCTGCCCCACACTGTGCTACCGTGCTGCCCCCACTGTGCTACCGTGCTGCCCCCCACTGTGCTACCGTGCTGCCCCCCACTGTGCTACCGTGCTGCCCCACTGTGCTACCGTGCTGCCCCCCCCCCACTGTGCCACCGTGCTGCCCCCACTGTGCTACCGTGCTGCCCCCCACTGTGCTACCGTGCTGCCCCCACTGTGCTACCGTGCTGCCCCCATTGTGCTACCGTGCTTGCCCCCATTGTGCTACCGTGCTGCCCCCCATTGTGCTACCGTGCTGCCCCCAATTGTGCTACCGTGCTGCCCCCATTGTGCTACCGTGCTGCACCCCACTTTACTACCGTGCTGCCCCTACTGTGCTACCGAGCTGCCCCACACTCTACTACCGTACTGCCCCCATTGTGCTACCGTGCTGCCCCCATTGTGCTACCGTGCTGCCCCCCACTGTACTACCGTACTGCCCCCCATTGTGCTACCGTGCTGCTCCCACTGTGCTACTGTGCTGCCCCCACTGTGCTACCGTGCTGCCCCCACTGTGCTACCGTGCTGCCCCCACTGTGCTACCGTGCTGCCCCCCACTGTGCTACCATGCTGCCCCCCACTGTGCTACCATGCTGCCCCCCACTGTGCTACCGTGCTGCCCCCACTGTGCTACTGTGCTGCCCCCACTGTGCTACCGTGCTGCCCCCCACTGTGCTACCGTGCTGCCCCCACTGTGCTACCGTGCTGCCCCCACTTGTGCTACCGTGCTGCCCCCACTGTGCTACCGTGCTGCCCCCACTGTGCTACCGTGCTGCCCCCACTGTGCTACCAGTGCTGCCCCCCACTGTGCTACCGTGCTGCCCCCACTGTGCTACCGTGCTGCCCCACACTGTGCTACCGTGCTGCCCCCCACTGTGCTACCGTGCTGCCCCCCACTGTGCTACCGTGCTGCCCCCACTGTGCTACTGTGCTGCCCCCACTGTGCTACCGTGCTGCCCCCCACTGTGCTACCAGTGCTGCCCCCCACTGTGCTACCGTGCTGCCCCCCACTGTGCTGCCCCCCACTGTGCTACCATGCTGCCCCCCACTGTGCTACCGTGCTGCCCCCACTGGGCTACCGTGCTGCCCCCCACTGTGCTACCATGCTGCCCCCACTGTGCTACTGTGCTGCCCCCACTGTGTTACCGAGCTGCCCCCCACTGTGCTACCGTGCTGCCCCCCCACTGTGCTACCGTGCTGCCCCCACTGTGCTACCGTGCTGCCCCCCACTGTGCTACCGTGCTGCCCCCACTGTGCTACCGTGCTGCCCCCACTGTGCTACCGTGCTGCCCCCCACTGTGCTACCGTGCTGCCCCCCACTGTGCTACCGTGCTGCCCCCACTGTGCTACCGTGCTGCCCCCACTGTGCTACCGTGCTGCCCCCCACTGTGCTACCGTGCTGCCCCCACTGTGCTACCATGCTGCCCCCACTGTGCTACCGTGCTGCCCCCCACTGTGCTACCGTGCTGCCCCCACGGTGCTACCGTGCTGCCCCCCACTGTGCTACCGTGCTGCCCCCACTGTGCCACCGTACTGTCCCCACTGTGCTACCGTGCTGCCCCCCACCGTGTTACCATGCTGCCCCCACTGTGCTACCATGCTGCCCCCCCCCCACTGTGCTACCGTGCTGCCCCCCCACTGTGCTACCGTGCTGCCCCCACTGAGCTACCGTGCTGACCCCACTGTGCTACCGTGCTGCCCCACACTGTGCTACCGTGCTGCCCCCCACTGCGCTACCGTGCTGCCCCCACTGTGCTACCGTGCTGCCCCCCACTGTGCTACCGTGCTGCCCCCCACTGTGCTACCGTGCTGCCCCCACTGTGCTACCGTACTGCCCCCCCCCCACCGTACTGCCGTGCTGCCCCCACTGTGCTACCGTGCTGCCCCACACTGTGCTACCGTGCTGCCCCCACTGTGCTACCGTGCTGCCCCCATTGTGCTACCGTGCTGCCCCCATTGTGCTACCGTGCTGCCCCCATTGTGCTACCGTGCTGCCCCCATTGTGCTACCGTGCTGCCCCCATTGTGCTACCGTGCTTGTCCCCCACTTTACTACTCCGTGCTGCCCCTACTGTGCTTACCGAAGCTGCCCCACACTTATACCGTACTGCCCCCATGTGCTACAGTGCTGCCCCCCCCCACTGTGCTACCGTGCTGCCCCCCACTGTGCTACCGTGCTGCCCCCCATTGTGCTACCGTGCTGCCCCCACTGTGCTACTGTGCTGCCCCCCACTGTGCTACCGTGCTGCCCCCCACTGTGCTACCGTGCTGCCCCCCACTGTGCTACCGTGCTGCCCCCCCACTGTGCTACCATGCTGCCCCCCACTGTGCTACCGTGCTGCCCCCCATGTGCTACTGTGCTGCCCCCACTGTGCTACCGTGCTGCCCCCCACTGTGCTACCGTTACTGCCCCCCCCCCACGTGCTGCCGTGCTGACCCCCACTGTGCTACCGTGCTGCCCCACACTGTGCTACCGTGCTGCCCCCACTGTGCTACCGTGCTGCCCCCATTGTGCTACCGTGCTGCCCCCCACTTGTGCTACCGTGCTGCCCCCACTGTGCTACCGTGCTGCCCCCACTGTGCTACCGTGCTGCCCCCATTGTGCTACCGTGCTGCACCCCACTGTGCTACCGTGCTGCCCCTACTGTGCTACCGTGCTGCCCCCCACTGTCTACCAGTACTGCCCCCACTGTGCTACCGTGCTGCCCCCACTGTGCTACCGTGCTGCCCCCCACTGTGCTACCGTGCTGCCCCCCACTGTGCTACCCGTGCTGCCCCCCACTGTGCTGCCCCCCACTGTGCTACCGTGCTGCCCCCCACTGTGCTACCGTGCTGCCCCCCACTGTGCTACCGTGCTGCCCCCACTGTGCTACCAGTGCTGCCCCCACTGTGCTACCATGCTGCCCCCACTGTGCTACCGTGCTGCCCCCCACTGTGCTACTGTGCTGCCCCCACTGTGCTACCGTGCTGCCCCCCACTGTGCTACCGTGCTGCCCCCACTGTGCTACCGTGCTGCCCCCATCTGTGCTACCGTGCTGCCCCCCATTGTGCTACCGTGCTGCCCCCACTGTGCTACCGTGCTGCCCCCATTGTGCTACCGTGCTGCACCCCACTGTACTACCGTGCTGCCCCTACTGTGCTACCGAGCTGCCCCACACTGTGCTACCGTGCTGCCCCCCACTGTACTACCGTACTGCCCCCCATTGTGCTACCGTGCTGCCCCCCACTGTGCTACTGTGCTGCCCCCACTGTGCTACCGTGCTGCCCCCACTGTGCTACCGTGCTGCCCCCCACTGTGCTACCGTGCTGCCCCCACTGTGCTACCATGCTGCCCCCCACTGTGCTACCATGCTGCCCCCCACTGTGCTACCGTGCTGCCCCCCACTGGGCTACCGTGCTGCCCCCCACTGTGCTACCATGCTGCCCCCACTGTGCTACTGTGCTGCCCCCACTGTGTTACCATGCTGCCCCCCACTGTGCTACCGTACTGCCCCCCACTGTGCTACCGTGCTGCCCCCACTGTGCTACCGTGCTGCCCCCCACTGTGCTACCGTGCTGCCCCCACTGTGCTACCGTGCTGCCCCCACTGTGCTACCGTGCTGCCCCCCACTGTGCTACCGTGCTGCCCCCCACTGTGCTACCGTGCTGCCCCCACTGTGCTACCGTGCTGCCCCCACTGTGCTACCGTGCTGCCCCCCACTGTGCTACCGTGCTGCCCCCACTGTGCTACCATGCTGCCCCCACTGTGCTACCGTGCTGCCCCCACTGTGCTACCGTGCTGCCCCCACGGTGCTACCGTGCTGCCCCCCACTGTGCTACCGTGCTGCCCCCACTGTGCTACCGTGCTGCCCCCCACTGTGCTACCGTGCTGCCCCCCACCGTGCTACCATGCTGCCCCCACTGTGCTACCATGCTGCCCCCCCCACTGTGCTACCGTGCTGCCCCCCACTGTGCTACCGTGCTGCCCCCACTGAGCTACCGTGCTGACCCCACTGTGCTACCGTGCTGCCCCACACTGTGCTACCGTGCTGCCCCACACTGCGCTACCGTGCTGCCCCCACTGTGCTACCGTGCTGCCCCCACTGTGCTACCGTGCTGCCCCCCACTGTGCTACCGTGCTGCCCCCCACTGTGCTACCGTACTGCCCCCCCCCCACCGTACTGCCGTGCTGCCCCCACTGTGCTACCGTGCTGCCCCACACTGTGCTACCGTGCTGCCCCCACTGTGCTACCGTGCTGCCCCCATTGTGCTACCGTGCTGCCCCCATTGTGCTACCGTGCTGCCCCCATTGTGCTACCGTGCTGCCCCCATTGTGCTACCGTGCTGCCCCCATTGTGCTACCGTGCTGCACCCCACTTTACTACCGTGCTGCCCCTACTGTGCTACCGTGCTGCCCCCATTGTGCTACCGTGCTGCCCCCATTGTGCTACCGTGCTGCCCCCATTGTGCTACCGTGCTGCCCCCACTGTGCTACTGTGCTGCCCCCACTGTGCTACCGTGCTGCCCCCACTGTGCTACCGTGCTGCCCCCCACTGTGCTACCGTGCTGCCCCCCACTGTGCTACCATGCTGCCCCCACTGTGCTACCGTGCTGCCCCCCACTGTGCTACCGTGCTGCCCCCCACTGTGCTACCGTGCTGCCCCCACTGTGCTACCGTGCTGTCCCCCACTGTGCTACCGTGCTGCCCCCACTGTGCTACCGTGCTGCCCCCACTGTGCTACCGTGCTGCCCCCCACTGTGCTACCGTGCTGCCCCCACTGTGCTACCGTGCTGCCCCCACTGTGCTACCGTGCTGCCCCCACTGTGCTACCGTGCTGCCCCCCACTGTGCTACCGTGCTGCCCCCACTGTGCTACCGTGCTGCCCCCACTGTGCTACCGTGCTGCCCCCTACTGTGCTACCATGCTGCCCCCCACTGTGCTACCGTGCTGCCCCCACTGTCTACCGTGCTGCCCCCACTGTGCTACCGTGCTGCCCCCCACTGTGCTACCTGTGCTGCCCCCACTGTGCTACCGTGCTGCCCCCACTGTGCTACCATACTGCCCCCCACTGTGCTACCGTGCTGCCCCCCACTGTGCTACCGTACTGCCCCCCACTGTGCTACCATGCTGCCCCCCACTGTGCTACCATGCTGCCCCCCACTGTGCTACCGTGCTGCCCCCACTGTGCTACCGTGCTGCCCCCCACTGTGCTACCATGCTGCCCCCACTGTGCTACTGTGCTGCCCCCACTGTGCTACCGTGCTGCCCCCCACTGTGCTACCGTGCTACCCCCATTGTGCTACCGTGCTGCCCCCACTGTGCTACAGTACTGCACCCCACTGTGCCACCGTGCTGCCCCCCACTGTGTTACCGTGCTGCCCCCCACTGTGTTACCGTACTGCCCCCCACTGTGGTGAGGCAGCAGTGCCACCCATAATAATTTAATTCAGTACAACAGGAATAAAACTCAGTTCTTCCTTGGTGAAAGGACGGAGCTACATTCTACTAAGGAATGCAGTAGGAATTGGGACACCTCCCTTTGTAACCTCACTACACAGCATATGAACCAGGCAACTATATAATAAATCCTGATTGACAAAAGGTTAACATGTGAGGGGGGCTTAAGGACCTAAAACAAATGATAAAGAAACAACTCAAATATTCCCCAATTCCAGCTTCATTGTCCAGCATACTTTTAATATTTCCCTATTAAAATATTTGAACTTAATTCCTAATAAAAATAAATTTAGACATACAGGATAATATTTGATCAGACACAGGTCTTTCACCCGATTCCTCTTGGCTGGAGTGTGTTTTATGATGAATGAAGTTGGAGGCAGATGACCAATTTGCATGGAGCTAACAATCCAAGTTATGAAGAGTGGTGTGGGAAATAAGAAATTTCACATTAATGGAATGGAGTTAACTTCTAGAATTGAATGTAGGCACATTGCTCAAGACATGGGAGGGTGCTTTGTTCTGCAAATGCTCTACCTGATATGCTACTGACAGTAAGTGACCAGATCTGACAGCATTCTGTTCCCAACATCTGATAAAATCCATTCTTTTCCCTTCCCCAACAATGAAAAATCCAAACTAACTCACGTTACCCAGTGCCCACCCCCTGCCCCCTTCCACCATCACCACATGCCTACCATCCTTCCTCTTCTAGCAGCTATTCTCTGCAGGATTTAAATTTTATGCCCCATCTTTCACCCAGCATGACCTCAAAGATGCACTAAAAAAAACCTTTACTCACCTTTCCCCTTCCATCTAAATCCCAAAGTCCAAGCAGTTTTAATCAACCAAAAAAATACTTAATTGATCACCGCAGAAGCTGTAGCATGATGCAACCAACTAAGTCATTTTAATGCAGAACAGGCAATATAGATTCTGTCAGCAGGTAAATGCCCCAAATCAGCACCTGGCAGGAAACATTGAGTTTAGCACTGAGGGGGCAAGATCAATAGTGCATTTGTGTCACTTGTTAACATGTACCTGTATCTACGACTTTAGCATGTTACAACTGATTTAAAATATTGTTACTCGTCTTTTAAAATCAGATAGTTTTCTCAGCAGGATTTCTTGATACATTGAAGGATACTCAATTACCCAAGCACTCATTGGCAAACAATCAAATACCACACATTTACAAACCATAGAACGGACCCAGTCAGTTGGTTCTTCCACTTTGGTGATTATTCCCAACTGCTGCATATCCTCAAGTTCCACTTTTAAATGTTTCCTCAAAGGAGCTGGTACCCTCCTAGGTGGACGAATTACTGGTTTGGCATTTGCTTTTAACTGTATTTTGTATTCAAATGGTAGTGTTCCCATACCATGAAAGGTGTGAGGAAATTCTGAATAATTGCCTCAAACAGGTCATTGCAATTGGACGAAATCCTGTCCGAGTTGTAAATGCTTTTCACGAGCTGCAGAATCTCATATGCCTGAATACCAAGTAATGATGATCTATTCGGTTAAACAATCTCAAATGTGATGCACTATCAATTATGCAAAGACGAGAGTAGGATGTAATCGATGCTTTATTACACTGAGATGTGTGGCCTCCCACAGCAGCTGACAAAATGGCTGCTGTACGGGGAACACACATATTTATACTCCGCCTACTGGGCAGAGCCAGCAGGCAGGGAACTACCCCCGTAACTGTAGTACAGGGGCTTTACTGTAAAGCACCTATATATATACAATATATACATCAGTGGAGACTACCACATTCACCCCCTGTCAAAAAAGAGTCCAGCTGGGGTGGAGGAGAAATATATACAGAAAGTTGTGTTTAAAATTGCAGATAATATTACAAATTCAGGCGGTCCGGTGCCTTGATCTGTCGTCGAGAGCGCCGCAGTACTGGTGGCGACTCAGGCGGCGGCTTGGTCTTCGGTGACTCCGGGAGCGTGTCGAAATCCTCTTCATCCCTGGGGGGGAGCAAGGGGAGGATGGATTGTCCCGGAGCGGGGGCTGCGGTGGGGTGCGCCGGGGGAAGGGAGGGTGGCGCCGGGGCAGAGGGTGTGTGTGTGTGGAACCAGCTGGTGCCTGGTCCCTGAGGGAGACTGTATTGGCGGCTGTAGGGGTACGCTACGTAAGCATACTGTGGGTTAGCGTGAAGTAGATGTACCCTCTCAACCAAAGGGTCCGCCTTGTGGAGTCGAACGTGTCTACGGAGGAGAATGGGTCCTGGAGCTGCCAGCCATGTCGGGAGCAAAACCTCGGAGGTGGACCTCCCAGGGTAGGCAAAGAGACGTTCATGGGGGGTTTCATTAGTCGCGGTGCACAGGAGCAACCGAATGGAGTGAAGTGCGTCGGGGAGGACCTCCTGCCAGCGGGAGGCCGGGAGATTTCTGGACCGTAGGGCCAGCTGGACGGCCCTCCAGACCGTCCCATTCTCCCTCTCCACCTGCCTGTTTCCCCTCGGGTTGTAGCTGGTCGTCCTGCTCGAGGCAATGCCCCTGTTGAGCAGGTACTGGCGCAGCTCATCGCTCATGAATGAGGATCCCCAGTTGCTGTGGACGTAGGCGGGGAAGACGAACAGAGCGAAGATGGTGTTGAGGGCTTTGATGACGGTGGCAGACTTCATATCGGGGCATGGGACGGCAAAGGGGAATTGGGAATATTCATCGACCACACTGAGAAAGTACGTGTTCCGGTCGGTGGAGGGGAGGGGCCCTTTGAAGTCCACGCTGAGGCGTTCAAAGGGGCGGGAGGCCTTCACCAGTCACGCACGTTCTGGCCGGTAGAAGTGCGGTTTACACTCCACGCAGACCTGACTGTCTCTGGTGATAGCCCTGACTTCCTCGATGGAGTAGGGCAGGTTGCGGGTCTTGGTGGAATGGTAAAAATGGGTGACCCCTGGGTGACAGAGGATGTCGTGCAGGGTCCGGAGTCGGTCCACTTGTGCGCTGGCACATGTACCTCGATAGGGCATCGGGCGACTCGTTGAGCTTACCGGGGTGATACAGAATCTTGTAGTTGTAAGTGGAGAGCTCAATCCTCCACCTCAAGATTTTATCGTTTTTGATCTTGCCCCATTGTGTGTTGTTAAACATTAAGGCAACCGACCGTTGGTCAGTGAGGAGTGTGAATGTCCTGCTGGCCAGGTAATGCCTCCAATGCCGCACAGCTTCAACGATGACTTGGGCCTTTTTTTCGATGGAGGAGTGCCGAATTTCAGAGACGTGGAGGGTGCGGGAAAAGAATGCCACGGGCCTGCCTGGTTGAGGGTGGCGGCCAGAGCGACGTCTGATGCATCGCTTTCGACTTGGAAAGGCAGCGTTTCATCGACCACGTGCATCGCGGCCTTGGCGATGTCGGCCTTGATACGGTTGAAGGCCTAGTGAGCCTCTGCCGTCAGGGGAAAAACAGTGGATTGAATGAGTGGGCGGGCCTTGTCCGCATAGTTTGGGACCCACTGGGCGTAATACGAAAAGAACCCCAGGCATCGTGTGAGGGCCTTGGGGCAGTGGGGAGGGGGAGTTCCATGAGGGGGCGCATGCGATTGGGGTCGGGCCCCAGAACTCCGTTCTGGGCCACATAGCCGAGGATGGCTAAGCGGTTCATGCTGAACATATACTTCTCCTTGTTATACGTGAGGTTGAGGAGAGTGGTGGT